>NC_090267.1:482993057-483299932 GCF_040414725.1 Anabrus simplex
GCAAGTCTAAACAAGCATATCGCTGCACACTCTTGCCTTCGCGATGCGTGTTCGATAATTGTTTTCAACTAGTTGCCCTTCCTGACGTCAAAGAACTCGGATTAAGAATCTGTCGAGAATCGGGGGTTTTACTGCTAGATTTTAAATCACGAACTATTGTTTTACTGCTGGATGCCCTTCCTGACTAAGATTTTAAATCGCAAGAATTTGTTTTAAGACTCAAGTCTTGTTATGTTTCTTTTCGTAATCTGCAAGTCTAAACAAGCATATCGCTGCACACTCTTGCCTTCGCGATGCGTGTTCGATAATTGTTTTCAACCGGTTGCCCTTCCTGACGTCAAGAACTCGGATTAAGAATCTGTCGAGAATCGGGGGTTTTACTGCTAGATTTAAAATCACGAACTATTGTTTTACTGCTGGATGCCCTTCCTGACTAAGATTTTAAATCGCAAGAATTTGTTTTAAGACTCAAGTCTTGTTATGTTTCTTTTCGTAATCTGCAAGTCTAAACAAGCATATCGCTGCACACTCTTGCCTTCGCGATGCGTGTTCGATAATTGTTTTCAACCGGTTGCCCTTCCTGACGTCAAAGAACTCGGATTAAGAATCTGTCGAGAATCGGGGGTTTTACTGCTAGATTTAAAATCACGAACTATTGTTTTACTGCTGGATGCCCTTCCTGACTAAGATTTTAAATCGCAAGAATTTGTTTTAAGACTCAAGTCTTGTTATGTTTCTTTTCGTAATCTGCAAGTCTAAACAAGCATATCGCTGCACACTCTTGCCTTCGCGATGCGTGTTCGATAATTGTTTTCAACCGGTTGCCCTTCCTGACGTCAAAGAACTCGGATTAAGAATCTGTCGAGAATCGGGTGTTTTACTGCTAGATTTTAAATCACGAACTATTGTTTTACTGCTGGATGCCCTTCCTGACTAAGATTTTAAATCGCAAGAATTTGTTTTAAGACTCAAGTCTTGTTATGTTTCTTTTCGTAATCTGCAAGTCTAAACAAGCATATCGCTGCACACTCTTGCCTTCGCGATGCGTGTTCGATAATTGTTTTCAACTAGTTGCCCTTCCTGACGTCAAAGAACTCGGATTAAGAATCTGTCGAGAATCGGGGGTTTTACTGCTAGATTTTAAATCGTAGTATCACGAACTATTGTTTTACTGCTGGATGCCCTTCCTGACTAAGATTTTAAATCACAAGAATTTGTTTTAAGACTCAAGTCTTGTTATGTTTATTTTCGTAATCTGCAAGTCTAAACAAGCATATCGCTGCACACTCTTGCCTTCGCGATGCGTGTTCGATAATTGTTTTCAACTAGTTGCCCTTCCTGACGTCAAAGAACTCGGATTAAGAATCTGTCGAGAATCGAGGATTTACAGCTAGATGCTCGCCGGATACCCTTCCCGACGGCATAAGTTACCAGGATTTGAATCGCGGTGTCCATCATTGTGTCTGACTTGCAAGCTCACGCGTATTATTTTTTGCTGAGATATCATGCTACTTCCGTTCGCCAGCTAGAGCGGAAACTCGCAGTACTGCGTCTATTTCATCTTACAACTTGGAGGAGACAACATGTGTACATATAATTTATGATCTTTCACCCTCCCTTAAAAAACATGTAAGTATCTCGGAACATTCTTATCCGTGTGTGTTGCAAATACTAAGCGAGTGAGCCGAGCGAGTTGGCTACGCAGTGTGCTTTCTTGATTTTCGTATGAGTGTATTCACAATTACTAAGCGTCTTAGCAGTGTGATGAACGAGTTAGCTACGCGGTATATATTTTTTTATTTTCGTACTAAGCAAATCATTTGAAGTGTTGGTCTTGTTAGTTTCATTCTAAACAAAGGTATCCCTTAACATGTTGTACAGTGTTCGGTTCTACTTGTTTCGTGATCTGAACGCATCAATCAATGTTCTGATTACATGTTGTATCGAGTGCAGTGTTCAATTCTAGTCTTGTTATGTTTCAAGCTGATCTTCTTAGAACAAAGGTATCCCCTAACATGTTGTACAGTGTTCGGTTCTACTTGTTTCGTGATCTGAACACATCAATCATTGTTCTGATCGCATGTAACGACATCGAGTGCAGTGTTCAATTCTAGTCTTGTTATGTTTCAATCTAAACAAAGGTATCCCCTAACATGTTGTACAGCGTTCGATTCTACTTATGTAGTGTTCTGAACACACCAGACAATGTTTTAATCACATGTTGAAGTTAACGACATCGAGTACAGTGTTCGATTCTACTTATTTTGTGTTCTGAACACATCAATCAATCAATGTGCAGTGTTCAATTCTAGTCTTGTTATGTTTCAATCTAAACAAAGGTATCCCCTAATACAGCGTTCGATTCTACTTATGTAGTGTTCTGAACACACCACACAATGTTTTAATCACATGTTGTATCGAGTACAGTGTTCTGAACACATCAATCAATGTTCTGATCACATGTTGTATCGAGTACTGGCTGTCTCATAAGGAGCTATGTATAGCCGCCATCTTGCATCCGCCATCTTGCGCAAGCATCCTTAGGGCGTCTCTAGTCATGGATCCTTAAGCCGCCTCATAAGAGCAACCACCATCTCGCGCAAGCATCCCTCATAAGGAGCCTTGTATAACCGCCATCTTGCGCAAGCATCCCAAGGGCGTCTATGTATAGCGATCATCTTGCATAAGCACCTTTAAGGAGTCATGTATAGCCACCATCTTGTGCGATTAGCGTCGAGAGAGGACTGATGTAGAATTTTTCTTTTTAAATTATCCGCCACCACATAGAGTGTAGCACTGAGCTCTATAGATTAAAGATGGCGGATGACAGCTGACAAAAAGCACGTGAGTTTGTTTACTAAACAAGAGCACGTAGATTTTGCCGCCACCACATAGATGGCAGCACGGTGCTCAAAGATGGCGGATGACAGCTAACAGAACTTTTCAAATTGCCCGCTACTACAGAGAGCAGCACGGTGCTCTGTTCATTAAAAGATGGCGGATGACAGGTGATGAAATTGCCTGCATGATAGCAGCACCGTGCTCTATTGATTAAAGATGGTGGATGATAGCTGTCATAAAAAGCATGTGGCTTTGTTTACTAAACAAGAGCACATAGATTTTTTCAAATTGCCGCCACCACATTTCAAAGGTATCTAGCTAAAGAGCGCAGCACTGAGGTTTGTGATGCAAGATGGCGGATGACAGCTGTCAGAAAAAAGCACGTGAGTTTGTTTCCAAACAAGAGCATGTAGAATTTGCCGCCACCACATAGAGGGCAGCACGGTGCTCTCATGATTAAAGATGGCTGCTGTCACGTGGAATTGCCTGCCACCACAAAAGAGGGTAGCACGGTGCTCAAAGATGGCTGCTATCAAAAAGCATTTTTCAAATTATCCGCCACCACATTTCAAAGGTAAGTAGCTAAAGAGGGCACCACTGTGCTCTATAGATTAAAGATGGTGGATGACAGCTGTCAAAAAGCACGTGGATTTGTTTATCTCGCGCTAGTAAGGTTAAGTTGGTAGCACTAAGGTTTAAGCCCGTTAAGATGGCAGCACTGCGGATGACAGCTGTGACGAATTTACATCTACTACGATAAAGAGGGCAGCACTGTGCTCTATAGATTAAAGATGGCGGATGACAGCTGACAAAAAAGCACGTGAGTTTGTTTACTAAACAAGAGCACGTGGAATTTGTCGCCACCACATTTCAAAGGTAAGTAGCTAAAGAGGGCAGCACTGTGCTCTATAGATTAAAGATGGCAGATGGTAGCTGCCGAAAAAGCACGTGAGTTTGTTTCCAAACAAGAGCACGTGGAATTTTTCAATTTGCCGCCACCACATAGAGGGTAGCACTGTTCTCTCTGGATTAAAGATGGCTGCTTGTCGAAAAGCATTTTTCAAATTATCCGCCACCACATTTCAAAGGTAAGTAGCTAAAGAGGGCAGCACTGTGCTCAAAGATGGCGGATGACAGCTATCAAAAAAGCACGTGGCTGTCAAAAAGCACGTGGATTTGTTTATCTCGAGCTAGTGAGGTTAAGTTGGTAGCACTAAGGTTTAGGTCTGTCAAAATGGCAGCACTGCCGAGGATAGGTGATGAAAGAGGGCAGCACGGTGCTCTGTAGTTTAAAGATGGCGGATGACAGCTGTCAAAAAAGCACGTGGCTGTCAAAAGCACGTGGCTTTGTTTACCACACGCTAGTTAGGTTAAGTTGGTACTACTGAGGTTTAGGCCCGTCAAGATGGCAGTACTGAGGTTAGCGATGCGTTGTTGTCGATGACAGCTGTCAAAAAGCACGTGGCTTTGTTTACAAATCTGTCAAAAAGCACGTGGCTGTCAAAAAGCACGTGGATTTGTTTATCTCGCACTAGTTAGGTTAAGTTGGCACTACTGAGGTTTAGGCCCGTCAAGATGGCAGTACTGAGGTTAGCGATGCGTTGTTGTCGATGACAGCTGTCAAAAAGCACGTGGCTTTGTTTACAAATTCAAATTTCCCGCCAAAATTCAAATTTCCCGCGGGCGGCGGCGGAGGCGGAGGCGGTGGCGGAGGAGGAGGCGGGCGGAGGCGTGCGGCGGCGGAGGTGCCGCAGAACCATCCAATTATACTACTAAAATTGATTACAAACTGGAAAAATATTAAGCAAAGGTATGGCGCTAACTATTTAATAAGTAAACCGAATTTCCATAGCTGTACTATTATACATGAAAATGTAGTTATTATACAGATGAATCGTGTTAAGGTTAAGTACGACACTTTGCTGTATTTGAATTAGCTAAAACACTGATGTATTAATACCATTGCGATTATATAATGAAGAAGTACGCTCATAATGCGCAATTGCTCTACACAGATACCGATTCGTTTATTTACCAAATCAAAACTGATGACTATTACAATCATATAAAGCCAGACTTAGGTAGGTTTGACACTAGTAACTATCCTGAAAATAATGATTATAATCTACCACTAGTAAACAAAAAAGTTCTAGGTAAAATGAAAGACAAATGTGCTGGAAATATTAACGATTCACTTGTAGGTACTAAATCCAAATCATATCGCATAATGCTCTTAAATCCACTACAAATAAAGAGATTGAAAGGAATTAAAAAGAATGTAGTTCAAAATCAGCTAAGTTTAGAAAATTATAAAAATTGTATTAATAATAACCCACCTATTTTACATAAGCAAATGGCTGTTATTAGAAGCAAGAAGCATCAGTTTTACACTCATTTAATTAGTAAGGTAGCCCTTAACAATGATGATTGCAAACGGTTCGTCATTCCAAATTCCACCAACACTCTAGCCTGGGGGCATAGTAGTGTTGATAGGTATTACTTCACATAAAGCAGATGTGTGTGTGTGTGTGTGTGTGTGTGTGTGTGTGTGTGTGTGAATATTATGCTAGAGCTGTGTACTTTGCAATATATACGCTAAGCTGTCCTACTTCAGAATTTACTGTACATATTGTATGAAGATAGTAAGAAGGGTGAGGTACACTAAGAGCGTAGTACAGCAAATGATTCAAGTTTAAACTTGTATATATAAAAATTAGCAGAATTGAATTATTAATTGTAAGATAAAACATGTACATACAAGAATTGCGTCGAGAAGGGAGAAGTACGCAAACATCACTACGGTAAAATGATTCAAGATAAAACCTGTACTTACAAGATGTAAATAAATAATGTAGAATTGGCATATTCTTTTATTTTAGATTAGGTATTACCTTCTCCTCCTCCCGCTCCTTCTTCATAAATACTCGAAGAAGAAGAAGAAGAAGAAGAAGAAGAGTAAGTATGTCAAGAAAGAAGGTGCTTAGCAGATTCATAAGTATGTTATCGTCTTAGAAGACCAGCTCAGTAAGTATGTTGAGAAGAGATTTTTTTCTGAACAGTGTTTGATTCTAGTCTTGCAATGCAGTGTTCTACTACATCGAACTATAGTATCTGATTCTAGTTATGTGTTCAAGTCTAAACATGCACAATGACGCTATCGCTGCACACTCTTGCTTTTGCAATGCATGCTCGATAGAGATGTGAATTGACAGAGGAGGAGAAAGAACAGCTTAGTAAGTACGTTGAGAAGGATTTTTTTCAAACAGTGTTTGAGTCTAGTCTTGCAATGCAGTGTTCTACAACAGCGAACTATAGTATGCGATTCTAGTTGTAATATGTTTTGAATAGCAGTATGTGTTGAAGTCTAAACATGCATCGCTGCAGCTACGCAATATGTGCACTGCCTTATGCATAAGATCGCGTTGTATGTTCGGTAAAGCTATGCCTTGACAGAGCAGGAAGAGAAAAAGGAGGTTATAACAGTCGCTATCATGCGTAAGCTGTTCAGAATTCTAGTCTTATTATTTTTCTCTTAGAATAAAGGTATCCCCAGACATATTGTATCGTGTATCGTGTTTTATTCTAGCCTTAATCACTCCTTTAGTGCTCTGAACACATCAATCAATGTTCTGATCACATGTTGAAGTTAAGGACATCGAGTACAGTGTTCGATTCCAGTCTTGTTATGATTCAATCACTTCTTTTGTGACCTAATCTTCTTAGAATAAAGGTGTCCCCTGACATGTTCTAAACACATCTTGTATCGAGTACACTGTTCGATTCTAGTCTTGATCACTTATTTAGTGTTCTGAACACATCAATCAATGTTCTGATTACATGTTGAAGTTAACAATATCGAGTACAGTGTTCGATTCTAGTCTTGTTATGTTTCAATCACTTCTTTTGTAATCTGCAAGTCTAAACATACACAATGATGTTATCGCTGCACACTCTTGCCTTCGCGATGCATGTTCGATAGAGCTATGCCTTGACAGAGGATGAGGAGGAGGTAGAGGAGGAGGGAGAGGAGGAGGGAGAGGAGGAGGGAGAGGAGGAGGAGGTAGCCATAACAGTCACCGCTATCTTGTGTAGTAGCTTTTAAGCGCTAATTAGTATCGGGAAGGGCATCTAATCGTAAATTGAGGATAGCCCCCTTCAAGACGGTAGATGAGAGGTTAGGTTCACGAATGCACTAGAGTTTTACTGTTTAATGATGATAGCTAACGGAATTTTTCAAATTGCCGCCACCACATGTTAAAGGTATGTAGCTAAAGACAGCAGCACGATGCTTTGTTGTTTAAAGATGGTCGCAGCTGCACGTGGATTTTTTAAAATTACCCGCTACTACAATAAAGATAGCAGCACGATGCGTTGTGGTTTAAAGATGGCGGATGACAGCTGGCGGAATTTTTCAAATTGCCCGCTAACACGTGCTTAAGGTAGTAGCCGTAAAGATAGCAGCACGATGCTCTGTTAATTAAAGATGGCCGCTGTCAAAAAGCGCGTGGAATTTTTCAAATTACCCGCCACCACATTTCAAAGGTAGTAGCTAAAGATGGCAGCACTGAGGTTTGCGATGCAAGATGGCGGATGACAGCTGTCAGAAAAGCACGTGGCTTTGTAAAGCACATGGAATTTTTCAAATTGGCTGCCACCACGTGCTTAAGGTAGTAGCCGTAAAGATAGCAGCACTAAGGTAAGCGATGCAAGATGGTGGATGACAGCTGTCAAAAAGCACGTGGATTTTAAATTACCCACCACCACCACATTACAAAGGTAGTAGCTAAAGTGGGCAGCACTGGGGTTAGCGATGCAAGATGGCGGATGACAGCTGTCAAAAAAGCACGTGGCTTTGTAAGGCATGTGGAATTTTTCAAATTGTCCGCTACCACGTGCCTAAGTTGGCAACTAAGAGGTTTAGCACCGAGCTCGATAGCTGCAGTCGCTTAAGTGCGGCCAGTATCCAGTATTCGGGAGATAGTAGGTTCGAACCCCACTGTCGGCAGCCCTGAAAATGGTTTTCCGTGGTTTCCCATTTTCACACCAGGCAAATGCTGGGGCTGTACCTTAATTAAGGCCACGGCCGCTTCCTTCCCACTCCTTACGCTTCCCTGTCCTATCGTCGCCATAAGACCTATCTGTGTCGGTGCGACGTAAAGCAACTAGCAAAAGAGGTTTACCCCAGTCAAGATGGCGGCACTGAGGTTAGCGATGCAAGATGGCGGATGACAGCTGTCAAAAAAGCACGTGGCTGTCAAAAAGCACGTGGCTTTGTAAAGCAGTGGAATTTTTCAAATTGCCCGCAACCACATGCATAAGGTGGCAACTGTGATGTTTACCCCCGTCAAGAGAGCGGCACTGAGGTTAGCGATGCGTTGTTGTTTAAAGATGGCCGCTTGACAGCTGTCAAAAAGCACGTGGCTTTGTTTACAAACACGAGCACGTGGCTTTGTTTACAAACACAGCCAATGCGGTGAGGCCTGCGGTGGCGGTGGCCGCCGAATCCCTGACTTATACTACTCTTGTCTATCCCTTCCAATCTTCCCATCCTCCTACAAGGCCCCTGTTCCGCATCGCAGGTGAGGCCGCTTGGACGAGGTACTGGTCATCCTCCCCAGTTGATCCCCCAACCCAATGTCTCACGCTCCAGGTCACTGCCCTTGAGGCGGTAGAGGTGGGATCCCTCGCTGAGTCCGTGGGATAAACCAACTCTGGGGGTAAACAGATTAAGAAAGAAAAGAAAGAAAAAATGAAATTGATGAAAACCATAACGGTATAAGTAGCATTTAGGTCATTTAGAGAAAAAGCCATTTAAACACCTTCAACACTCATTTAAAGCATGCTGTTTGTAGTTATACTACCCACCACTAGAGCGCACAATATTACCGCTATGACTTGTATCTCTTTGCTGGTGAAAGGATACATCCTCCCGGAGTTACATCCTGCACTTAACTCATTTTTTAATGTCACTTATACCTTTATGGTTTTCATCCATTCAATTAATACTTAATCATCAGAAAAAAAGCGAAGAAGGGAAACGAGGGTACATACACACACGTGTGTCCTTACATTTTACAAGGTCTCCATTGGAGGTGATTAGTTTAAGTGCAAAGACTGCCCAAAATCCTACATTTTACGACTTAAATCAAAAGAGAACCCTACATTAAATTAAAGTCCAGGTAAACGCAGATCAAGTTAACCGTTATATGCTAAGGGGAAACGCTGAAATCTTCCCTTTATTACACGTAGATGAAGTTCACATGGTTAACTTAAAGGTTTTGCCTTTACCTTATGCCAGCTCTTTACACCAGCATCTGTATCTGCATCTCCTGAGGGAGACTTCCTCAGTTACGATGCAGTATCTTACGGTCTCGACGAAGTCTGACAAATTTTAAGTCTAAAATTCACAGTATTTATAGTGATAGTTCTACAACGGTGTTTTCCCATTGGAAGAATCTAATGTCATAAGATAAAGCCTGATTGGTTGATAAACTTTACAACAGCGGTGACAACTCCAAAATAAAAAAATAAGAACTGAAGAGTGATCAGGTTACCAAAATTCCAAACATAAACATTCTCGATAAGTCAGCTACAGTACATCAGTCGGAGATACGGCGGCACTTCAAACTTAGGGATAGGCTTAACTCTTTTAAGTTGCAAAAATGGCCACATTGTTGACTGTGGAAACAGATTTAATTTGCCTGCCGCTAGTTTGAGCGTACCTGTCACACAAAACTACGCATAAAATAAAAGCTAATGCAGATAATTCACTCAAATTTCGCATTCTTGCCATTGAAGGTTATGACTTACCCATTACTCATTCCTTGAATGACTGCTGGCTGTGCTACGAAGGCTGATCAATAAAGACTACGACTGATTTTTTTTCACATATGTTTATTACTCCATTTCAATGTTTACATGATCCTTTCCAAAGTAGTCCCCTCCTACCTCAATGCACTTTTTATAGCGTATCTGCCAGTCCTTGAACACATGCTGTAGACCATTCTTTGTCATTTCCTTGAAAATCGCCACACTTTTCTTGAGCACGGCTTCAGAGTTCTCAAATCGAATGCCCCTAAGCTTTGCCTTTAGTGATGGGAATAAAAAATATCACAGGGTGCAAGATCAGGGAAAGGAGGCGGATGCGGTACACAAGGAATGTTGAATCGACTCAGAAACTGTCTGACTTGATTTGCGACGTGAGGCCGTGCATTGTCATGATGAAGTCGCCACCCAGTCCGAGAACGTTCTGGTCGTTTCTCTGCAATATGCTTCCTCAGTGTAGCCAAAACTGACGGTTAGTAACAGTAGTGTGAGGGGGAACTGCATGCTGGTAAATCATTCCATTACAGTCAAAAAATGTGATCACCATCACTTTCCCTGCAGATGGAAAAACTTTTTCCTTTTTTGGCGATGTCCACACTGTGCTGTCTTGTTTTTCCTCAGGATCATAATGATGTTTCGTAAGTTTCAGTGGCTGTGTGGTTTAAACGAAAACAGAATTTGATAGCGCTGTACTGCTCCTCTCCGTTGTCTGATATGCGAAATGCACGTAGCGTCTACAAAATAGAGCATTACTACCAACCTACCGATACGAGAGTGCTGCCGCCTACGGACATTATACATAATAACCCGCTCTTTTCAAATATTTATGTTACAGATAGGAAACTATCACGGAAGCTATAGGAAAAAATCAGTCTCAATCTTTGGCGATCAGCTCTCGTACAAATGTTTCATTTGAAATAATTTAAAAAGAGTGGATTCGTGTACATTAAAAACATTGCAATTGCGGACGGTGGGTAAATTATATTTTTTGTATTTCTGAAACACCGCCGTATCCACAAAATGGATATATATATCAGGAGTGTCGTCTTTTTTGTCCAATTGCCAATCACTATAGTTCTTTTTGTGACACCGGCCACGCGCGTTTGGAAGAACCTGACACGGCACATTAACTCTTTCTCCAATATTCTCCTCACTTTAGTAACTTTCACTGTTGCTATCTCTTTCCTCGAACTCAGATTCGTTTTCCAAAACGTCATTATTGCCATGAGCGCCATCTAAAGCAATGTCTACAAGCACTTTCAATCCCTCGACGACATGACCGCGAAACCGCTTCTACTGCATAACTAACACTGAATACCGATGAAAATAAACTGTTATTCAACAATTCCAGTGTAACACAGAAATACAGAAGACATTGTTTACCAACATTACATGCCTCTAGTTCCCTACAGTGTGTATTATTAGAAATTATATTGCAAAGGGAATCTGATATATACCTACGAAGAAAAGCGAGGCAATGCGTCATTGCGAGCTGAGCTCGTCATTTGATTCACGCGCCAAAACACCGCGCACGACCAGAGCTCGTCATATGACGCGAATGGGTTAACTAACGGCACAAGCGCAATTGTAAAATACATTTCAGAAACTTAAATTGCCCTTAGTGGTACCCTTTTCTTGGCCGGCAGTGTAGTTCTAAGGTAACCCAACAGTTCATGCATTGATCGCTAAACATCAGTAGTATTCTAGAATTGTTTGGACTGAATCTCTATACACTAAATGGTTCATACTAACAAAAATACGGCAAAGTCGCTAAAGCAGAAGCATGGACTTTGAGATCAATCATCTAAACAACAATAACAGTAATAGAAGGTTTGTATAAATGTGTACAAAAACCGTCTTAAAAACGGTAGATGTCTACGTAGGCCAAGTTTATCATTCGAATTTCATGCTTGTTTCTGTCTTAAATATACGATTATAATGGATTTAGGGTAAATCAAAAGTAAGATTTAGTGACCAATAATAAATATTACTATTAAAACATAAAAATCTATATGTACTGTACATACCCACGACTATGTCACTGCACACGTGACTTTCTATAGTGGCATTCTGCTTGAATGTGTCGTCCTGTTACCTGTTGAAGTCCAGGGCTGATACAAAAGAATGCCGTGCATTATGCCTGCCAAGTATAAATATTATTGCACTATGCTTGAACGTGTCTTTTTTTATCTGATGAGGTCCATGGCTGACACCAAAGAATGTCGAGTACCGTACTATGTCTGTGAAGTCTGAATATCTTTGTCCAGGTAGTCATCTTTCAGCTTCAAACGATGATGATATTTTAGTGTTACATAGTCCTAACCGTTGGCTAGCCCTGGACCAATAGTACGAGTAATTAACAAATTATGGCTAGCCCTGGATCAATAGTAAGAGATTAAGGCCATATGCTACTAAGTCTTGCCAAGATCGACTACAATATTTCAGACCGTGAAGTCAAAAATAAAATGGTGGATATCATAGGGCGATCAGCTGTTGACTGTTCAAGGTTAGAGCATCGTCTAAATAACTTCATTTCGACGCGAACCCTTCGCATATGAGATTACTTTCCACCGCGAATTCCAAGAACAATGTATAAAGTATGTACCTTGCAGACAATAATTTAAATGATGCACAATAAACGAGGAGGAGGTTGCATTGTAACACAACAATGGCATAACAAAACATGTAAACAAATAAATGCTGTACCACATGCAATATATACATTTTATCTAACAATCAGCTGTGCCACAATGAGCAGTTACTGTTATATGATCCTCGGTTACAAAAAAATATTAAAAGAGAATTGCTAGAAAATTCAAAGTAAATGTGAGCATAAACGCACATCTCTATTAATCCACTATTTAGATATTAAATTCAGAAGTTGGATAGTGCCCTCAGTTTGAATAACATTCTTGAGAATATATTCTATTAAAAGATACCCATAATATTAGTTTATCCTATTGACTAATAGGCTCCTGGATATGTGTAAGGAATGATGGCAATTCATATGAGAAGGTCTGGAGAATACTGTACATAAGATGAAACAAATCATTTCAATATCATTCCATATCAAATTTCATTTTCCTCCGTCTTACTATATCCATATCACTATCAAGGCATCATGACATTATTGTGGCATTAGAGATGTTATATAATGAGGGTAGTGTTATTTCTGAGGGCAATACCAAGTTTCTGAATTTAATATCTAAATACTGTACTGCATTAATAGAGATGTGCATGTATGCTCACATTTTAACTTACTTTGAATATTTTAGCAATTCTCTCTTAATATGTTTGTAACCGCTCAGTCTATTGCATGTGATATTTATTTATTTATTTATTTATTTATTTATTTATTTATTTATTTATTTATTTATTTATTTATTTATTTATTTATTTATTTATTTATTTATTTATTTATGTCAGTGTTGTGATATTCACATTTTAAACGATGCTAAGGTACCTAATTAATGCATTCATTAGTAATGGAGGCTAATTGGGGATTTAAATGAGACTATGGAATGGGCAAGGTAGTTAGAGTAAGAGGTAGGGATCACGCGCAGGTCTTCCCACCATGCTTGGCCATCGGTGACGTCATCGAGCACACTCAGCGCCTTGTCTTCTGTATGAGGTAATACACTACACAGCTGTGAGCTATTCTGTTTTAGCCAACGAGTTAGTAAATAATACACTAGAGGTAGCATTGGCGCCACCGTCTACGAGAGAATCACTGTAGTAAGCGGAGCATCTTGAAATCTCAGCTGTTTGGCAAAAAGCTCACTTCGTTGTACTCATCAATGTAAATAAGGGACTTTTAAAACTGTGTGGATAATAGATATGGTTTAAAATTCTTACATGTAAACATTCTCAAATACTACAGTATACTTGCGATGCTTCTCTCCAGTAAAAAAAAAAAGCCCTAAATGCATAAATACAGGAGAAATGCGTGATAAAAGAGGACGGTGTTCAGGTGTAAGTATGTAAGACAAAATCAATTTTTGTTCATATTAAGTCTTCTAACAACATACGTTTAGAAGGAGGGCACGTATGTTTCGCTATTTTTTGTGTAAATGACCAGGACTTTGCTATAATTCTGCCCAATGACCGAAAATGTCCTCTCTCGTGCGAAGCGAATGGGCGAGTTTTAAAGCTTAAAAGCGCTGGCGAGATTTTGGGGTAAGTAGATCAAATATTGTCATCGCCTTTTTAGACGCTGGCTTTCTGAGCCCAAGTTGGCAGCTTCGAGCCGTCCGGTGATACTTGGAGGTGCTCAAATATGTCAGCCTCTTGAAAGAACTCCCATATTATCGAGTTTTTTATTTAGCTTTTCCTGAAATGTATGATTTGCTTTAAGATTTTAGCTAGTTGATATCCGTTAATGGAAAGGGAGAGTGGTATATTATATGATTGAAGAGAACTGAAAAAACACTTACAATATTTTTTACAATTTGTTTTACATCGTACCGATACAAACAGACCTTATGGCGACGATGGGATAGTAAAGGACTAGCAGTGGGCAGAAAGCGCCGGTGGGCTTAATTAAGGTACACTACCGGTCAAAAGTTTTCGATCACCTATGCACAAAACTAAATACTTTATTTCAATGTACAAACACATCGTAAAAACTAAATAGACCTAAAAAATATATATTTTCTCTCTCTATCATGAAGTAGAATACAATATGGTTTATATTTTAGCCTCTTCAAAGTATCCACCCTTTGCCCTCCGAACAGCTGCACAAACTCTTGGCATTCTGGAAATAAGATGTTGTAGTGTTTGTGTAGATATTGCAGTCCAATAGCTCTGTAAATTATTCCATAGCTCTTCAACATTAGTTGACCTCAGTTTTCGGACCTCCCTGTCAAGTTCATCCCATAACAGTCCAATGGGATTTAAGTCTGGTGACTGACTTGGCCAAATCATATTCTTCAGTTCACCACATTTCTCTTTTCTATTGACATACCCTCTACACAATTTAGAAGAATGTTTGGGGTCATTGTCCTGCTGCAGAACAAACCCACGACCAATAAGCCTCTTGCCAGAAGGAACTGCATGGTTGATCAGTATCCTGTTATGTCCTTCCTTCTTTAATGTTCCATTAATTCGCACTAGATCACCGACTTTATCACCCGAAAAATAACCCCACACCATAACCGACCCTCCACCATGCTTCACCGTAGGTGTCACACACTGACTCTTCATACGTTCTCCACGAAGTCGACAAACAAACATTCGACGATGGCTCGCAAATACTTCAAACTTCGATTCATCCGTGAATAACACCTTGGACCATTGCTGCACGCTCCAGTTTTTATGTTGCTGTGCCCATTGCATTCTTTTCACCTTATTTTGTGTCCTTCAAAATGTTTTTTGGCCGCTATGCACCCCTTTAAACCTCGTTCACGAAGACGGCGTTGCACTGTTGAGACAGAGATTGGAGCAGCTCGCATATTATTGACTTCCTCGCGAATTTCAGGTGCCGTACGAGTCCTCTGACGTTTACTCTGTACACATATGAACTGATCTTCCCTGTATGATGTTACACGGGGTCTTCCAGATGGCGAAACACTTGCATTGGCACCGGTTTGCTTGAACCGCTGTAATGTATACACCACTGTAGATTGGGCTACGCCAACTTTTGTTGCTACTAGAATACCCTTCGTGATACAGAGTTACAATTACAGTAGGCTTTTCAGTTCCAATCTCCTGCTTCCGTCCCATTTGGAGGTAATATGCTATGCACCTGATCAGATACATAAACACACTGCTAGCTGCACACAGTGTACTGAAAACTAATGTGAACTGCTTGCTACACAGACAGCTGAAGGAATGAGGCCTATTCGAGTGGACACGTCTTGGATGAGTGTTGTTGTGGTTACTCATCCGCGACCCTCCATGCGGAGAACCGGTCAAATACACAACAGAGTCGTTCCGTCTTTACATGTTTATGCTTGTTTTATTATCAGAACAGGGCTATGATAGATTATTTAAAACTGCATCTCTGTTTTAATCACAAATCCATAGTTGTGATAAGTGATCGAAAACTTTTGACCGGTAGCGTACATCCCCAGCATTTGCCTGGTGTGAAAATGGGAAACCATGGAAAGACATCTTCGGGACTGCCGACAGTGGGGTTTGAACCCACTCTTTCCCGAAGCAAGCTTACAGCTGCGTCGTCCTAACCGCACGGCCAACTCTCTCGGTCAATAATTTATTATGCTTGTATATAGTCCTATATGGCATTTAAGGGAATAATATTGACGAAAGTCTAGGATTCAGATGTTCATACGGTGTTGCACATCTAGTCTCTAAATTTTAAAGTCTGATATGGTATAAATGGGGACTGCTACACGTATTGTACAAAGGGAAAGCAACAAACTGTATATAATATTCAATAGCTTTTAATACTATAAATACACACAAAAAGTGAAAAACGGAGCACAATTCCAGGCTATCATGCACATTTTTTCTTATTTTATTTTTTGTACCAATTTGCTTTACGTCGCACCGACACACATAGGTCTTACGGCGACTATGGGAGAGGAAAGGGCTAGGAGTGGGAAGAAATTGACTGTGGCCTTAATTACGGTACAGCCTGGTGTAAAATTTGGAAACCACCTTCAGGGCTGCCGACAGTGGGGTTCAAACCATCTGAGGTGTTCAGAAGCCAAGCCGACTCCAAAAGTTTGACAAATGCAACTAATAACATAGTTGTGTAGCATCACTGAATATTTGTCAGTGGCCAAAATAACTAACTCCACAGTTCACCGTCATAATGCGCTATTTGCTCTGGCAACGGAACTTTTTACCAGTGGTTTCAGTGGCCAAAGTGATTATCTCCACACATTTACACATTCACACATCCAGACCGATCTCCATGGCAAAAACGAAGGATGTAATTGATATCTTGAAGTTTATACCTCCTATTCATCACCACTACTATAAAAACTTGAAGACTGCAAGAGATGAACCCGTCAGTGATGACGACTGCATCACGTATGCAGAATAGAGACAAGGAATTACGTATTTGTATTTTAGGCACTTTTTATGTGTACTTAAGTACTACTTAATGACTTACAATAATACTAGTGCATTGTTCATGTGAAATGTATATGCATATTTGCAGTGGCGGCTCGTGAAAAAATCGTCCTACGTGCTACAAAAAACAAGCTAAATACGCTGTTTTATATCTGCATATTGCCATGATGAACAACGCATACTTCAAACTTGGTAATACTACTACTACTACTACTACTACTACTACTAATAATAATAATAATAATAATAATAATAATAATAATAATAATAATAATAATAATAATATAACTTTTCTCACAATTTATAACTCAGTGCAAACAAAAACAACATTAATTTGGAAGCAGATGAATTCTTCGACAACTGTCTTCTACGAGACAAATAATTCATTGGAGAAATATTGTTTTTACTAACCTAATGGCGCAACTTACATCAGTGCAAATAGAACCGTGGGAATATAGATCCCCACTAAGAACACTAATTTAATTTCACTTTATATACACTGCAGTGGATAAATAATTTGATAAATCTTCGTATAAACTTTAGCACTAACACAATGACAGAAAAAACACGCACCAGTAATATAACCGCGAGATTAAAAACCGCACAAAGCAACTGAAAGACCTGCCAACTGATTCATTGAGACCTCCCCTATTACCAGAGTAAATGTCCGGCTCCATGGCTAAATGGTTAGCGCGCTGGCCTTTGGTCACAGGGATCCCGGGTTTGATTCCCGGCAGGGTCTGGAATTTTAACCATCATTGGGTGTACGTGTTGTCGTCATCATCATTTCATCCTCATCACGACTCGCAGGTCGCCTACGTGCGTCAAATCAAAAGATCTCAATCTGGCGAGTCGAACATGTCCTCGGATACTTCCGGCACTAAAAGCCATACGCTATTTCATTTCACCAGAGTAAATTACATTGTAATGCGGGATAACATTTAGGGTCAGTCAAAGATTCTTTGACTCACCTACGAACTCCTTATTTTTGACACAAAAGGAAGATAGATATTTTAATAAGCATGTGTGAGATAGATTGCCTCCACTTACGCTTTACTTTCGAACTCAGACGATGCTACTCTCTAGTGGCAGATTCGCTTACCACGTTCAACATAAGCACGGCCGACTGGATCCCTCGCTGCGCTCCGGGTAGCAGGAGATATCGAGTACTTCTACCCCCTTGCGGGAGAGGAAGTAACTATAAACGGGATCAGTGAAAGTTGATCCCGGTTTACGGTATACTTCGCCGGCTAGCGGGAGTGTTGCAAGCTTGGCTGCGCCTGCGTATTGCTTCCTTCAGGCTACAGGCAAGGGCTCACTTCACATGAGCACGAGCCTTGTTCCCCGGGAGAACGGCGCTAGGTGTTCGACAGATCTCGTCCTGATTTTCATAAAACACAAATTCATATCGTACTCAAAACAACGAAAAGGCACCAGGATAATTGTACTGTACATAAATAATATGCCTTACAGTTCCAAGCTACGTGCTGGAGCCCGGTAGCACGTACTGACCGGCCGCCACTGCATATTTGTTTAATGAAATGACTTGTATACAAACAACTCAGAATACTGTGTCAAAACTTTCAGTTGGCAATGTGACTAACTGCATAGAAAGTGGCTTCTTTAGGGGGGCAGAGACATTGAAATGTTTTATATATTTATAAAGTGGTGAATACATAACCTTAATTGTAAGAATATAAATGAGTGGATTGTAAATATGCTGAAAAACAAGATGAGTTTTTTACAGATCAATAACTTCAACTGTTTGTATTGAACATTTCTATTTGATGGAGTTAGTCGGCTTGGCTTCTGAACGCCTCAACTATCTCCTGAATGCAAGCTGACAGCTACGAGCTACGTGATCTAAAGCCTGCAGCCATTCGCTCAGTATCATGCACATGCCTTTTCTGGATATTCGCTTGTAAAGGCATGGCCATTCATTGAAAGGAAATGTCATCCATTATATTTCCTAAAACAATAATTTCAGTCTTCAAGGAAAGATCCAAGGAATCTCATTCACGCCGACAGGGGAATCAGTCGCGAAGTCAGCCCAAGTAGGCCAATTCACATGACAATAAGTGTCACGCAAAGTATTATTATATACGCACGGAAATGAATTTTAAGGAAACATACCTGTGAAATGATACGCCACTGCCCTTTATGAACCTCTCTATGCAACGATACGCTGCACAGGAGACTGGCATTTTCCTTCAGAGAAGTAAATACTTCAATTTATCGGGAAGCTCCAGTAGTGACAGCGCCAAACAATCCAGCTTTTGCCAAACAGCGCGGTTGTTCAACTTCACACACGACTGCAGCGCCAGTGCTACCTCTAGTGCATTATTTACTAACTCTATGGTTTTAGCCACAAATTAGAGATAAGAAAACTTAATTGATATTTTAACATCACCCGAGAAGATGCATTCCACTTCACTGTTATATTAGAATAATAATAGGAGATCAAATACAGTGTGAATCAAGCAGCGTTTCTGAAGTTTTTCGATCTGTATAAAAGGTTGTAACAATGCTAAGACTGTGATGGCAGTGGAATGGCCATTCCATGTGTTCATGTTCCCAACACCTTTGATAACAATAACAAGGGGTCTCTAATTGTTACAGACTCGAACATTAAGGCTTGATGACTGCAAGAAGTATGTCCGTTGTTACAAACAATGTTAGGAAACTATATACGCTGTCAACAACACAAACAGCAAATGTTAGGAAACTATAACTGTCCACAGCACAAACAGTACAGTAAATGTTCTCCTCCTAGCGCCAGCAACGGACAAATTCCGCGTTAACATTAGATAGGCTATATACATTACTGCGCCTGTGTACTAACATTCTTAGCACTGGTTTCGTATTCAACATAAACCGCCTTTCATAAAAATTAACAGGTGTGTTATACACAAAGAATAATGCTGCTATTTTTTTTAAAAAAACATGTTATCAAACATTAATATCTATTGCATCAGTGTAATTTCTTTGCTTTTCTACTTTCTTTATCGGTATTGTATTAACTGAAACCCGGTCTCTTGAATGTCTTACTTTTGTTTAAAGCGTTCATTCGAATAAAATAACGGCTTCTCGCTAAGCAACTTGCAAACTCATAAATTTCGGTGAATTTCTTCTTCAGGATATCCGTAAGGTTTGTGATGATATCAGAACCCTCCTTCAGTTCTTTCCCGTAGTAAAATTTGAACTTTTTTCCATCTGCACTACCGTGGTGTACCATCTCTCTGTAGGCTGCATCAAACTGTCTCTGGACGTCTTTGAAATCTAAGTTCCGACCCCTTGTAGGTTGACCTGTTTTCTCTCCATTATCGCTTTCTACATCGACGTTCTTCTTCTTTACCTTAAAAGCTATATAGCCAGTGACGTCTTCAAGCAGCTCATCGCGATCCTCGGTTTCGCTACTGTCCTCGAACTGTTCCACCAGCTCTTCAAGGGCTTTAATGAACCCTTGCTCATCATCCGGTAAAGAATAGGATGTTGTAGGCTCAACGCTGACCTTAAACTGGCACACGATATCCGAGTTTGATCGACTTCATCAGTAGCATATAACATTTGGACGTAATGTTTCGTAATCTTCCGGAGAACAGTTGGAATTTCTTATCGCCTCGGAAGCATTGAGGCTGAGAAGCAATGATTTCACCCTTTGCGTCACAGTTGTCGAAAGATGATGGTCATAAAATCTTCCAAACCTTCGAAACTGAGAAAGATAACTTTCAATACTGTATTGATTACTTATTACTGACACTACTTATTTATGTCAGTGACTTTATGGAATGCATGAAAGTGTATGTTTCGTTCCTTCGCGTGCCTGGTACGATTTGTGCAGCCTGCAATGACACAACAAACCACACTGAAAAGTGTACACTATTACTGATTTTTACGTTTTATCACACAAAATAAACACACACGGTTTCTTATATACCACAGATATGTTACTATCGTGTATTGTTATTTCCTAGCTTATGCGTGCACAGCGATTCTTATTCAAACCACCTCTACCTCGTAAAGGGCAGCTTCAATCGAGGGTCTTGCGTGACGTCACAGCTCTTTTGCTACTCCGCATCTCTCCTGTGATCCCTACCTTGTGTTCTACGTACCTTGTGGAATGGAAATGTGGGAAAACGAGAGTCAGATTTGTGAATGCTAAAGGGTGGGTAGGAGATAGGGATCTACGCTCAGAGGGCCTTCACTTGAACCGCAATGGTACATATAAGTAAGGAGGTTTGACTGGAAGAGATATAGGGAGGTACATTCAGGGAAACGGGATGGACCAGGGACCTGTGATACCAATATAGGTAGCATTAAGTCAAGTAAGGATGGTATAAAAGTGTTAGTGTTGAACTGTAGAAGTATATACTTACCAGATTGAATTGAATTATGGCTGAGAAGTAATATTATGGATGCGGGCATTTTCTCACGGAATTGGAGTGTTTATCCTAGAGCCCTGTATTTATACTGGTACAAGAAGAATGTGTAGGCTACTTAAACGTTAAGGATGAGAAGCATGAAGGTGTAAGACCCATATTTTGGGGTGTACAGACCTGGCAAGGCTGGCGCTGACACTGATGCAGAATTATTTGATAAGATAATCAGATATGTGTGGAACGACACAGAAAGGAAATTTATTGTAAAAGGTTATCTGAACTAGCCAAGTGTTAACTGTGAAGGTAATGTGAATGACAGAGAAGATTTATCAACAAATGGCGAATAAGTTTTTATGGGAAGGGCAACTGAATCAGAACGTGATGGAGCCAACTAAAGGGTAAATTTTTCTAGACGTGGTGCAGATAAAACCAGATGAGTTCTAAAGGAAAACTGAAGTGATAGATGGTATACATCAGTTGCGGTTTCTGGTATAGCGCAATGGTGCAATGAATCTCCAGTGTATATCAATTGTACTCAGCTACGTAATTTTCATAACTCCCTCGTCAATATCGAAGCTTTTGCTAAGTCCATCTATCCGTAATATACTCGTACTGGCTTTCAATTCACGTGAGTTGAGCAAGGTCGGTGGCTGGATACTCGTCTGGAACGAAGCCCCTTGCAATGTGATCTCTCCGTCCGTACATGGGCGAAGGGAGTGGTGAGGTGCGGGAAGATGTCGGCCAGCACTAAGGCAAGACCAGGATATCGCAGAAACGGATATCTGTGCTTTACGCATGCGCAATATGCCACTCTCTCAAGTCTCTCCGAAGTCGTGTTGTTGGGGTATGTCCGTACCATCTGTTGTCGTTACGGAAGTTTAACTAGACAGCAGAGAATAGTGCACGTAACTAGCGCCCGTGTTGAAAAGTATCATTACTACCAAAAGTCACATTAAACTGCCAAATTCCAATTGATTATCTTGTCCCGAATATATCAATACTTACTGAACATCTATTCATTTGCCTTTTTAGGAATAATTACTTTTTGGAGAAAAACTTAAAAATCATTGAGGAAAAGAATAGCCGCAAGCTAATACCACTGAAAACTTCTAAATATAGTTATTACTATTGCCATGACGACATCGGAAACAGAAATGTGTTTCTCAACCCTGAAGAGAATAAGGCAACACAACACAACACAACAAAGCGCAACACTGTTGCACGGAACAGACCTCGCCAAGTGGACATACTCTCCGCCGTCGCAGCTTCAATTTTTGCTCGGCCGGGCGGCCTTCATCTCTACCTGCCACCTAGACAACCCCAATCAACATACAGGTTGACGCCTCGCTGGCTGTTGACCTCCCCACGACCATGGCCTATTGTATCATCCCCGGTGTGGATCCAGCCATCTCCGAAGAAGATATCATCGATGACCTTCACGCCGCTGACTTACAGGTACATAAGGCCTACAGAATGACGGATGGCCACACCTCTACAGCTTCTACGCAGATTCTAGTGCATCTCAGCGGAGAGGACGCCCTCCGCCGCCCCTTCGCTTCCGGCGCGATGATCCATTGTAAGAACTACTCAGTGGAGCCAACCCCTCTGTACATTCAAGCCCAGCTCTCTGAATCACCAACCCTTGTCCCAGTTGTTCACGAACCCACATCCCGGATGACGCTTCAGCCATCAACACCCTCCTTCCCAACAACCACCACCATTACCACCACCACCACCACCACCACCACCACCACCACCACCACCACGACGTCCGCTAGTATCCTTTCTTCTCTTCCTGTCACCCATCACCTGTTATGTCGTCATCTCTCCCAATTTCTTCGCCCACTGCCCTTCAGCAACTCCCTGCTAGCACGCCGGACTCAACTGTCGCCGCTTCACCATCGATATCTTCGCCAGCCAACACCGCAGCAGCCACCGCCCGGTCATCATCGACCCAGTCATCTTCACCGTCCCCTCCAGCTGTGTATAGCTTTGTACTACGAGGAATCCCACCTGAAATCTCTGACAGGGACGTTATACAAGAACTTCGTGCAGTGGGCGTTCCCGTCCGACGTGCTATTCGGATTTGGAACGCCCATGGCCCAACATTCATGGTGCGGCTCCAACTGCCTACATCTGATGCCATCCACCAGCTCATCACCACCGGTGCCAGTGTCCACGGCCAACATTATCGAGTGCACCCTCTCATTCCCCACCCGCACCCGCTCGCCAACCCTCTGATCATACGTCTCGTCGTCCCCGGCTAGTCCCTCCTGCTGTTTACCTATCTCCACCAGTGGGTCCACCCCTTCCTCCAACTGGTTTCATCCCCCCGCCCCTCCCAACGTTTGAACTCCTTCGTCTTCTCATCGCTTCCCTCAATCATATGACAGCTACCCTCCATCTCCTTACCTTGCACCTTTAACCCTGCACTTCCTTCTGAACTTCATCTCTTCCACTTGCACTCCACCTTTTCCCTCAAACCCTTCCGCAAATCATCTATTGTCTCGCATGTACACTACCGGCAAAAGTTTTCGATCACCTATCACAACTATGGATTTGTGATTAAAACAGAGATGCAGTTTTAAATAATCTATCATAGCCCTGTTCTGATAATAAAACAAGCATAAACATGTAAAGACGGAACGACTCTGTTGTGTATTTGACCGGTTCTCCGCATGGAGGGTCGCTGATGAGTAACCACAACAACACTCATCCAAGACGTGTCCACTCGAATAGGCCTCATTCCTTCAGCTGTCTGTGTAGCAAGCAGTTCACATTAGTTTTCAGTACACTGTGTGTAGCTAGCAGTGTGTTTATGTATCTGATCAGGTGCATAGCATATTACCTCCAAATGGGACGGAAGCAGGAGATTGGAACTGAAAAACCTACTGTAATTGTAACTCTGTATCACGAAGGGTATTCTAGTAGCAACAAAAGTTGGCGTAGCCCAATCTACAGTGGTGTACACATTACAGCGGTTCAAGAAAACCGGTGCCAATGCAAGTGTTTCGCCATCTGGAAGACCCCGTGTAACATCATACAGGGAAGATCAGTTCATATGTGTACAGAGTAAACGTCAGAGGACTCGTACGGCACCTGAAATTCGCGAGGAAGTCAATAATATGCGAGCTGCTCCAATCTCTGTCTCAACAGTGCAACGCCGTCTTCGTGAACGAGGTTTAAAGGGGTGCATAGCGGCCAAAAAAACATTTTGAAGGGCACAAAATAAGGTGAGAAGAATGCAATGGGCACAGCAACATAAAAACTGGAGCGTTCAGGAATGGTCCAAGGCAGTGGCGGCTCGTGACAAAATTTTCAGGGGGTTCACAACAAAATGTGTGTTCATCTGAAATATACCAAAGTAGAATCCAAATCAGTACAAACATCGCCCTCTAGTATACATCAGCCTCCCCACTTTAAGAATACATGCGAACATCAAGAAGTACTCACTTTCTCCACCGGAGCGCTGCAAGCGTGGCCAGTCAGAACGAGCAGCACGCAGTTCCCCACAGCTGTTAGGCCTCTATTCTGATGATTTACCTGTTGATCAGCTTACTGTTCAAGTATTTCACCTTCTCAAAACGTTCAGTCACTTCATCTCCAATGTTTTTTAAGATACTCGGGATAAGAGTTTTGCAGATTACCTGACATAATTTCTCAGCATGATTAGAACTGTCATTTGAGTCGCACTTTAAAACCTCCGAACTCTTCAAAACAGGCAGAACTACGGTAGTTAAAGTCGTACAAGCTCCTGTATTAACAAATTTTGCAGCTTCACACACGAAATCATTAACAATGTTTATAATCCACACCAACCATTCTGATGGATAGAAGAAGACATTACACCGATCTTGCTTACAAATTATGTCCATTAGTGGAGAACTGCATTTTTCTTGTTGAATTAGGCTACGGCATGGTTCACAAGTTACTTTTCTTATTTCCTTCACAACGAAACCACTGAGGAAAGCAAACGATGCAAGTTTAATAGACACTACATCCAGACCTGTAAAAGAAATAAGGGTATTAAGTTTACTGCATAATAACAGTATGGTTATTATTTAGAAGACTGTTATCTAATAACCAACAGTAAATAAATTTTGTAAAAGTGAGTATACGTACAATGCGGCTTGTGAAGATTTTGCAGGATTTCTCTCACTGTTCCTGGAATGATAGGGATCACTTCCGATGGGACTGATTGAGATGACTTGACACAGCTAATAACATCCATCTCACGAGTATGTTGATTTCGCCGTTTCAAAGGAATTCCTATCTTCAAAATTTTGTTGAGGGCAAGTACTACAGCCCTTGAATCCAGCATGTCATTGTTGCCTGAAGTTCTCCTCAAAATGCTAAAGAACATTTCTAGGGAATCGCTGTTAAGTACTCTAGTTAACACAAAATGAAAGCCAGACGACAATAAGTATCGGATACAGAGAACTGTAGAACACGTAGTTAGACGAATAGCCTCGTAAGTTTCATTGCTGAGAAAACTCGCTCCTTGCTCATGGCATGCTTCCTTCACATACTGAAGATACACCAGAAACTCACTCTCCAGCCAGTGAAGCCTGTCATCATCTGTGTTGAAAAAATGGGCCTTGTCAGGGCAAAACTTAGCGTTGTTGTGACTGCTAACATCATGGATATTGAACCATTTATGAATCATTTTCATGAAGTATATAGTCGCTGTGCACTCTTGGAACACGTGGGCTTTTGGATGTCCAGAATGTTTTGGAGATATTCCAGAGCTGTTATTACTGGTGTAGAAAATATGTCCTTCGCTCCCTTCACATTCATTTTTTCTCTGTTGTTTGGGCTCACGTGTTTTCGAGTCAGAAAGCAACTTTAGTATATTTTTCCTAGGATACCTATAACCTTTGGGCGATGTGCATTCCCAAAATATACTATGTATTACCGTGGATTCTGTCCATCTCGGAGAGCATTTCTCAAAATTCGCTATTTGCTCAAGAAGGAATGAAGACTTGGCATTTGAGGGATCATGCTCGGCTGTTTTAATCATTCGTGACAAGGCTTTATGATAATTATTGTTAATCTCCAACTCCTGATTAGTTTTATTCAGTTCGTTTTCAAGACGTGAAAGTTTAGCCCGTCCTCTCCACAGTTTTAGTCGCAATTTATTTGTTTCTATTTTGAGTAGCTTCTCGTCTAAAATGTCGCACTGGACATCAACGGAACGATGAAAGTCATGATTTGCGGGACACTCGTGCAGGGAAACATCTGAAGTATTACTTTCGACACAGCTTGGCTCATTTGATTCATATTTCCGTGTCTTACCTTTGGCAATGACTGAATGTTTTATAATAGGTCTACGTTCTGCTTTGATCTGTTGGACTTTGTAAGATGCATCCTGCAGTTTCTTAATTTTCAATTCAAGTCGATAGTCAGACTCACGAAAATGAAGGCTACATACCACAGAAGATCTAGAATTTAAATTGGGCCTAAAGTCTGCTCTTGATATAGCTTTAAGCCATTGTTCTCTGAGGTCAGTTCGGTTGGGAAATTCGTGAAATGATACTCCTTTCACTTTACTACTCCGGCTTGTGCAGCAAGGCACGCAGCAATACACCATTGCTATTGATAGATAGAAACCTGCAATAGGACATTAATATGCCAAGTTAATGTAGCCTATGGCAAGATCGTAAGCGATAACTAATTAAAGCAAATATGTTACGATAGCCTTCAGTGAAGTAAGAAATTAGATTAAAAGGGTATGAGAAACTCGAACGGTGCGCGATATTTAAGCATGCCTTGTAATTACTTCTTTTAATAAATTACTACCATTACATACCTTCTTATGATAAAATAAATAGTCTGTACTTCCACTAATATCACAACTCAGCACAATCTCAGTAAACTACATAAAGAAACGACACTCGACACATTGTTTACTCCCTCTTTCTTGTTGTTCCTAACGTGCCTTCAGCGCGGGTCTCTTCTACGCTTCTAGCGCCACAGCGGCCAAAGTAGTCCCTAAGTGATGTTCGCAAAGAAGCGCGCAAGCCGAGCGAAGTGGGGGGGGCTGAGAGGTATACTAGAGGGCGATGGTACAAAATAAATTACTTAAATCATTTCACTAGAAGTTCCTTGTACCGCTGCTTCTCCACTCATAATTTGGCAGAACTCCTATAACCAAGGATGCATTTTCTGAGACTAATCAGTGAGTGTACAACAAAACTAAAATTACACTGCCGGGCTGAGTGGCTCAGACGGATTTGCAATTACCACATTTACCAGTACTCAAACTGAAACGATTCTCCACCCACAATGTAAAGCCAACTTCTTCCAGTGTGTTCAGAATTACCTACTAGCGAAATCTTGCGGCAATGTAATGCAATAGTAACTCCTGGGAGCTGTGGCCAATAATAACAGATGGAGGTGGTCAACTATAATACTATCACTTGTTTGAGGATAGTTTTAGACTGAAAGGCACATACCTTACCGTGCTCCTCGCTTATGGAGATATCTGTGCATAAACCATGACGTCACCTCGATGCGCATGCGTATAGTCTTCAGGCTGGTAGCGAAATCTCCAGTGTGCTCCCTGCATTGTCAGTTAGTGGTGGGCAAAACTCTCGTTCGAGATACTCGAGACTGACGTCACCACTCTCGATGCATCTTCGAGATCTACGTAGACATGGGCATAACTCTCGTTTGAGATACTCGAGCCTGACGTCACTTTCTCGATGCATCTCGAGGCACGCTCCAATTGAACCTCAGCCAGGACGAATATAGCAGAAACAGAAATGATTAGTAAAGATTGAACTCGAGCTGTTAGCGTGGCTCAGTTGGCTAAATATCATTGTTAGGCATTATCCTCCGGTACTTTTTGTAGTGGTTCGAATCTTATCTTCAAATATTTTTGTTTTGCAATCGGAGTTTCGGCTACCAAACACACACCTGTTCGTGCATAAACAACCAGATCGCTAATAGAAGTAATTGTAACGTTACTGAATATACAAAATAACCAATAGATAATAAAATCTCTTCCACTTGAACATATGCAATATAAACCAACCATAATGTAAACAAACCTGATTATCTTGTGGCCCTGTCATCAGATCAGTTAGCTTTGTATCTGTATTGCACTGAAAATAGTCATCATCAACATCATCATCTGTTTACCCTCCAGGTTCGGTTTTTCCCTCGGACTGAGCGAGGGATCCCACTCTTCCGCCACTGAAAATAGTACTCATAATAATGTTAGCCGCCTCTGTGGTGTAGTGGTTAGCGTGATTAGCTGCCACCCCCGGAGGTCGGGGTTCGATTCCCGGCTCTGCCACGAAATTTGAAAAGTGGTACGAGGGCTGGAACGGGGTCCACTCAGCCTCGGGAGGTCAACTGAGTAGAGGTGGGTTCGATTCCCACCTCAGCCATCCTCGAAGTGGTTTTCCGTGGTTTCCCACTTTACCTCCAGGCGAATGCCGGGATAGTACCTAACTTAAGGCCACGGCCGCTTCTTTCCCTCATCCTTGCCTATCCCTTCCAATCTTCCCATCCCCCTACTAGGCCCCTGTTCACCATAGCAGGTGAGGCCGCCTGGGCGAGGTACTGGTCATACTCGCCAGTTGTATCCCCCTACCAAGAGTCTGAAGCTCCAGGACACTGCCCTTGAGGCAGTAGAGGTGGGATCCCTCGCTGAGTCCGAGGGAAAAAGCCGAACCTGGAGGGTAAACAGATGATGATGATGATGATGATGATGATGTTATTTGTTTTACGTCCGTCCTAAATGCTAATTCTTGACAGACGCCTGGGTGTGGGAATTATGTCCCGCAGGAGTTCTTTAACGTGCTGGAAGCCAACGACATGGAATTGTTACCTTTAAAACAGTAGGTACACTGACAGAACATATTGAACACACTGGGATAAAAATGTACGTGTTTCGACAGAGGGTTATCGCACTACTCTGTGTTTTGTATTGTACGTTTTGGTTATTACATATTACAGGCTTTGCTTCTCTGGGTTTTGTGTTGTACGTTTTGGTTATTGAATATTGCAGGCCTTTTCTCTGTTGTGAAGGTATTTTCACATAAGTAAGTTTGTTTGCGGTAATAAAACCGAATAAATCATCATTTAATTACCGGTTCTACTCTATAACGAGCCACCGGAGACCACGGGTACCTTCTACCAATATACACAGAAGGTTTCCCTGAACAATTTTCGAAAATTTGTCGATGGAGTTCGGCTTCATCCTGTATATGTGCCTTCAGATCCGATAATATTGTGGCTGGTCTTGAATGATCCTTTTCAAGGAAACGATCTATTTGTTACCATACTTATATAAAAGTATCGATAGTCCAGAAGGAGACTTAACCAGAGAACGAGTCCCCCTTCGGATACATGCACACATATACCAGTATATGCCATTACCGGTATATTTTACTTTCTGTTCAAATTATTACACAACTCGATGCGTCGTAAAAGAAATCGTTTCAATAAAATTTTAAAAATATATCACACTCTTCATTACTATTTATTTCACATGCCCAGTCCCCGAACCATAGGAACTAATCAATGAAGGATAAAATATCTTACCTAGCCGGGAATCGAATCCAGAGATCCTTGGACGAAACGCCAGTACGCTAACCATTTCGCCACGGAAGCGGACAGTGGTTAAATAAAATGCAGGAAGTACAGGTGGGTAAGTTGACTGCGAGTAGATTATAAAGTAGTTGGCGTATCGTCATTAGTTGATCAGCAGGCGAAGTGGGCTATAGTCGAGGGATAACATGCCGCATGCGCATGATGTCCCGATTTAAACTTCGAGACAGGATTACGAGTCATGGACTGCATCAGTTGCTCGAAATGCATCGAAGCTCTCGATACGTTTTTACCAGCACTGCCTCGAGACAAAGAGCTCATGCGCCTGACGTCACTATACGACATTGAGATAGCATCATGAGGCACATACTGCATCGCTTGCTCAGAATGCATCGAGAGCTTTGCATCACGCAACCCATCACTATTAGAGCTGGGCAAATCAGTTGCGCGCAGAGAACGGTTGTCCCCGAAACCGTTGCGCGCAGACAACCGTTGTATAAAACGGTTGCAAAATAACGTACTCCTCCCGAACAAATGAGTGAGTACGGCCTCATGTCTTTCCTTGCACCGGCCAGTCAGTGATGAATATCATTCTATCCGATATAAATACAAACTGATATAGAGGAATTTAATTCATTTACGAGTTTCAGTCATACACCATAACCATTAGATATATATAAAGATCACAACGCGACCAAGAATGGAGTTTCCAACCAAGCCGAGCTGAGAAAAAATAGTCTTACAAAATTGATAACACCTCTTTTTCTTGGAAACATAAAATTCTTAAATGTATAAATAATGCATAAAACATTACACTGTATATTGTGTTAAAATTTTGATTCGATCTGATGACGTGTTTTGAGAAATAATTTCTTAAACTTGACGTATGGTTGAAACACGTTTAAAAACGGGCACTTCCTGCGTTCCATTTGCCATTAAAGTATTAAACTACAAATTAAAAATTCCAAACGTTCGTGACTAACGTGAAATAAAACGAGAAAAATTATGGTGTGCTTGGATTTTTATAGGCCTATTGGCTACATCATAACAACAAAGAACAACCTCCAAACTCGAATGAGCATAACAGTTTGGTCGACAGTAGTAATATAACTATTTTTTCTAACGTTCTTCTAATCTACTATACATTTTTACCCATTCAGACTACTAGAAATGTGGGCTAGAGGGATTTAAAATTACCGTGTGCTTGCATCTTACCTAATCTCCGATTGAAAGTATTAAAAATCTACTACCGCACATAACATAGAAATTACAAATATTTATATCTGAATATCAACATAATTTACAAATTCATAACGAAATAATCTTAAATTACTGTACTTTCTGCGACCTAGAAGTGGAATATGCTCGTAGATAACTTCCTTCTTTAAACTGGTGCAGTGATAAGCCTTGATTAATACCTATGTTTTTAGTTGTTCGTAAAAGGTTGATTCTCAACTCACGATCGCCTTTGTGAGTGTGTCTGTCATTACAGAGTCGGATTTGAAGTCATGTTATTTTTTCGTATTAGTTTTAAATGTTAAATGTCACGGCATCTAAATATCCAGTAGTTCTGTATTTCATGACTGAATGGAGGCTAATTAGAATAACTAACAAAATTAATTCTAAAAACACTCGACTAACTGCGTCTTCACTCAGGCCATTGAATCTGGGATAGCACTGTCTATTGTGGCTCTTGGTGACGTCAAGCGCTTCATTCAACAGCAGGGCAGCTCTCCAGAATGGCCTATCTGACATGCGAGTTACACTGGAAAACCCCAGTGTGAAGAAACGCAACGATTGCAGAAGGCAGTTTTGTATAGGTACCGGTTGCGAAACTTGAAACGCCACTTCATCGGTGCTGGCGAAGAACGCAACAGCAGAGCGCCACTGCAACTGCAACTGTTATTTTCTCGCAACGGTTTCATTCGACAACGGTTGTGTTCCGCAAACGGTTGCGTTGTATCTGCCCCAGCCCTAATCACTATTGTCAGTCCAGACCAACTTTGGTCTTGGTCAGTCGAAACGAACAGCGGTCAGTGTAATGGAGCTTCGATATTAGTCCAATACTTTCGATCGATTGATGAAATGAGACAGAAACAAAGGAAACAATTTTGTATTAGCCATGAAAGCTTGAATATGCATTAGACCTGGGTTACACGTGCCCATGGTGCTCCTGAGAGCTCACCGCCACTGGGAGACGGGATGCTCGATTATGTGGTATGCTTCGAGTTGTCTGTGGTGAGTTGACGTGGAATGACAGAAGTGGAAGGATACGTTTGACATTTCAATTAACTTATTGTGTATACGTGCTTTTGACATTACTCTTAGAATTCCGGTAGGTTAAGTAATCTTACATGCGAAGGTTTCGCGTCGAAATGTTATTCATGCGATGCCCTAACCTTGAACAGTCGGCAGCTAATTTAAGACTCAATTAAGTATGGCATTTTACTGATAATCTTGGTCTACGTTGCCCTGTAGATTCTCTTGGTGAATTCTATATAACGAACTGGGCTTCTTTACATTTACCATACACTTTTTCTCAGCTGTTGGCCATCTTGTTCACAGTGTCAGTATTGGTCTTGCGTATGTTGGTAGTAGTACACGAAACTTGTCTTCCCGTATGAAATAGACACGTAAGAATTTACCGTATGGTTTAAGTGGATTGTATTTTTAATTCTCGTGCATTTTTTATGTTTTCTTGGTACTGCGCTTGGTGTATATAGGACCAAGAAAACTATTTCATTTTCTTTGGACTATCTGTTTACAGTATGCATTCAGTACTCACGAGAGGAAACGCTATTTTGGCATACACGTTAAGTGTATTAGCTGCCCTAACATTTGTTTGTTTCCTTTCGACGGTGTTTATCGACTACAGAGCACAAGCAACACTAAATACCGTTAAAGTCGTCGTGTAAGTATGCTCCACATTGTACTGGAAGTGTCTACATTTACTGTTCAGAGAGTTTTTATTCTTATCTAAAATGTAGGATTGTCTCTCGAGTGATATCTTCACCGGCTTCTCATCAAGTTGATCTCTATTCGAGTATCGGCCAATGATTCGGGATTCTTTAAAGCCCTGCGATTCCGATTCCAGGTAAAACTGGGGGTCACATAACTATGATAACGATTATAGACTGTCACTTCAAACTCTATACAAGCTTGCTCGCGTTTGGTTGAGTCTGCTGTGTAATTTGACAGGTAAATTAAATCGAAAACTTTTCTTAACCATGTTTTAGTGTAGGACTTGCCCGTTACTGAATTCGTTGTTAAAATAACCAGTTAACATTTTTATTCATTTGTATTCCACAATGTCTTTCAGAGCTTATCCTCTATTGTCAGGTGGTGAAATAGTGACATTTAATTGTTGCTTTAATTGATACACAGTTGTTTTCAAATAATATATTGTTTTATTGAAGAGTAGGGTCTGTGTTCATTGTAAATTTATTACAGGTAGGCCTATGCTGGGTTAACTATAGATGTGTGTCGTCTCAGAAATATACATTTGCTGCTAAAGCTTAGTATTGTTTTATATATTCGTGCGCTTTATTGTTTAAATAAAATATTCAAATTTAATCATTGAGTATGTGTTGAAGTTCATTTAAGTGATGCATATAAATTTCGAGAGTTTCTAAAATGTTCAGAGAGAATATCTGTGTGTGGTAGAGTGTGACCCAGATGTGCTGTGATACTGCATGTCTTGTTTTAGATGTTTACTTTCTTGCATTGGTTTTTCTGTTGTATTCTTCGGGATGTTTCTAAGTAGGCCTATTTGATCTATTATATGGGGATTGTATCATTGCAAACCATTCTTTGGAAAAGCATCATACCAAACAGCCAGAGCCGTTATCAGCTTCTCAACAAAAAGCAATCCTGGTCAGATTCTACCACACTCAGTACACCAGATAATTTCAAACAGACTGATGTAGGACTACATACAGCAGAGATGCTCACGCTGGGTTTTTCGTCCCGCTGGCACACAGCGTTAGGACCACATACAGCAGAGATGCTCACGCTGGGTTTTTCGTCCCGCTGGCACACAGCGTATAAGTAGGCATGCAAACAATCAGTGTGTGCGTTTCAGCAACAGCAACTTTGTGGTTATGGCACAGAGGGTGAAGGTCAATGAACGGTGAATGTTCATTCAAGTATTGAGGGAATAGCGCTTTATTTTTAATTATACTTTTAGAACTCCTGTGGACAAAAGTCGATATAATTTACATTGTAAGAAGTTAGAGTTACAGTATTTCTGTTCCGTTTACGGATGTTGACCGGATACAATAAAGGGGCCTACCTCAAAATATTTTTGTACTTGTCAGTGAATTACAATTTTCACTGTTATATTTTAAGAGGAGTATGCTTTAGAAACATTCCGAAAATAAGTAGGTCTAAAGCAGATAAGCTGTGGCTTGTTGCTCGAGTTTAAATGATCTGATAAATTAACCAACAGTCCAATCATGTTTACCAGGAATAAATTTAGTTAGATTATTTATTTGGAGACATAGCCAACTGTATATCTACTTATTAAAGTTGGAATTCAAGAAGACAAATTGGGGCAAATATTTGTTTATTGGAAGGGGAGTTAGGGATTGGAATAATTTACCAAGGGAGATGTTCAGTAAATTTCTAATTTCTTTGCAGTCATTTAAGAAAAGGCTAGGAAAACAGATAGGGAATTGCCACCTGGGTGACTGCCCTAAATGCAGATCAGCAGTGACTGATTGGTTGCATTTGCAGTGTTGTTGTACTTGGATATTAGCTCTCACTTGACTGTGACATACACTTGGTTCATAAGCTGCCCACATTTCAGACAAGCGAGCCCAGCTGCACTGGACTGTGGACACGTAGCTGAGCAACTCTGATATAAAATCACTTGTGAAAATGTGAAAACTGTGAATGCTTTTACTTGGGACAAAATAGAAGGGAATTTGACACTGAAATTGCACAGGTCGAATAGAACTCCATAACTTGGCGCTACTTCATCCAGGCGTGGAGGCTCGGCGGCAGGTGATGCTCTTTCATTTCTGTTCTCAGCTTAGTTCACGGGATTGCCGGTAGGAGCGTCTATGATCTGCGAACTATTACGAACTGTTAAGGAAATGTCCAACGAAATGTTACAGTCACACTAAATTATATGACATTATAGCGGGAAGGTTGAAACTGTTGCGGGGAAAAGGAAGGTTTAGCTGTAGTATTGATATGGCTTTGTATGGAGGTTGTGAGTTAAAAATTAGTTTATTTAATCATTTGGAGAATTTAGAGGAGATCTTGAATATTTATCAATGGCGCAGGTTGATAACAAGGGAGAGGAACTGTCAGAAGTGTGGAGGGCTCACCAAATATAAGTGTAATGAGAAATAAAATTATTTTTGGATGCAATCGGTGCATAGGAGGGGTGAAATGCACCTGGAACATGAGTGCCAGGAAGAACTTTCTTTGAGAAGTCACCCCTTTTCTAATATCAGATAGGGTTCCTTTCTTTTTTGTGGTACCTTTTAAGAAAGCAAGAAGAGTGTGGCGTGGACGGACAGAAACAAAAAGAAGATGGGAGAGGCGAGAATAATTGTTGAAATTGACAAGAGCAAATTTGGAAAATCAAAGAATCACAGGGGAAGGACAATTACAGGACAGTGGGTCTTCGGAGAAGTAGAAAAGCGCAATTTTAAGAATTTTTTGTTCTGGTAGAAGAAAAAAAGATTGGATCCTAAGCGCATGCCAGATAAGGCTATATGGTACTATCGCCATCATTGTTGACCATCTCCAGTTGCCTGGGTGTGGTGTATGAGCCCTCTCCATCTTTGTCCATGAACCACTGTTCTCTCATAATCTTATCCCAATCTTGTACTCTATTGAATGCATTTTCAAGATCCAAGAACCCCAAGGTGAAGTGTTCTCTGTTTTACATGCTATCATTCTATTACAAGGCGTAGGGCATGTATAAACTTGATAATCCTTTCACCTTTTACAAAACCACATTGGTTCAGGTCAACTAGGACTAGGTCGTGAAGATGAGAATCCAGAACTCGGTCGAAGATCTTCATTGCATGACATGGTAGGTAGCTGGAACAGTCCCTGGCATCACTGATTAAGTTGATTAAATTTGCAAGAAAGTGAACCGCCTTATCTCGAGACAGCTTCTACACTTCAGCGGGAAGATCATGTGGTCTAGTTGGTTTTTCTTTTTTCTTGATAGCAGTATTTACTTCGTCAGCAGCGAATGGCTGGGGCAAGGCCAAACGCAGGTTCTACGTTTGGTATTAGAGGATGAGGAAATTCTTCGTTGCAGATTTTCCTTAAATGCCTATTCCAGTGGCTGAGGATCTCTACTGATCTTCTGTTAGTTTCTTATTTTCATTCTTTATAGTTTATAGCATGCCCAGTGTTCTGCATGGAGTGGTAGGGATTTCTTGCCAGCTGTTAAGGTCATCTTAACACCCTTTGGGGTGTCCAGCCGATCATAAGACATCCTTGTAGTGGTCTACTCGTGCCTTTGCCACTTCACTCTTTGCAGCTGACTTCACCTGTTTATACTGCTGATGATACGCATAGATTTCTGACCTAATCCAGGCCTTTTAGGCTAATTTCTTTGCCTTAATAGCATTTTGTAATCGCTCTAAAAAAAAAAAAAGGAATGAGTGCATGGCACTGCGTAAGTTCCTCGCAGATATGCTTTTTTCGGAAACAATTGAAGCTGTGGATATAATGTTTTGTTTTCAGTATTTTCATGGGTGAGAAATTAGGTATATATTGATAATCATAGAAATAAGTCTGATAAAGTATTAAATGCAAGGAACATTACAATGCTGTGCGCTCATTCTATTTTGAGTGAAGGGGCTGATGACCTTCGATGTTAGGCCCCTTAAAACAACAAGCATCATCATCATATTTTAAATGACTATAGATTATAGACTGTAGATTTCATTGTACCTTGTTGATGAAATGATAACCAAGTTTTGTTATACCTATGATGGCTGTTACACACTTCTTTGTGTGTTCAGTGGCTGTTGTCCAGACCTCAGCAGTAGTATGACAGTGTTGTAGAGCATCTGAAGTACCAGTGATATTTTTCGGTAGCCTATTTTTCAGCTGGATGTGATGCTGAGTTATTTTTCACTATTCAGTTTGTTTAGATGTGGTCTTTAAAGCTTTTACATGGTGATCCATTCGAATCCTGAAGCTTAGCAAGAGCAGATTATGTTGAGATGCAGTGTTGTCTGATGGAATAACTGTGTCGGTTACTGACTTAAGGCCATGTCTTCTTTTCAGTACACATCTAGTGTAGGCACTCCAGCATTTAACACATAACTTCACGAATTAATTTTACCCTAAATTCCTTTTAGAAGAGAGATGTGTTCATTATGAATGCCACGGAGCCACCAGTCCGTCCAAAAAGGTGCATTTACGCCATTGTCCATTAGCCAGACAGCTACGAGCACAGCCATTGACCGACATTACATCATTCCTGGAATGTTAGTAAATTTACTCATTCAGGACAAATATTTCAGATTCCCTATGGGAATCAACATCTATATCATGTTAGTACTGCCCGCACGGCAAGAAAAAATAGTAATTTAGTGGTTGTAACCTTCTTCTGAATGCCGGAATGGAATAGCTCCCATGCTTTTCGTTGGACATTTCCGTAACATCTGGTCACGGTTCACAGCTTGTAAAGATGCTCCTATCGGCAATCTCGTGAACTAAGCATAGAATAGAAATAAAAAGAGCATCACCTACCGCCGAGCCTCTGTGTGCAATGAGTGGAGCACCTACACTAGGCTTGTGCCTTCTTTTCAACCACCAAGCGAGTGGTGCACGTAGCTGTCAGCTTGCATTCGGAAGATAGTGGGTTTTAATCCCACTGCCAGCAGCTCTGAAGATAGTTTTCCATGGTTTCCCATTCTCACACCAGGCAAATCTGGGGCTGTACCTAATTAATGCCACGTTCGCTTCCTGCCTTCCCACTCCTAACTCTTTCCTATTCTATCATAGCCATAAGATCTGTGTGTGTCTCTGCGACATAAAGCAAATTCTAAAAATAAAAAATCAACCCATAATCTATTTGGATATTTCTTCCGCCACATCCGCAATCGATAAGATGCAAGAGACGCTTTCTGAAAAATGTGTTGGCCACTGCTAAGTCATAAGCTTCAGCACAGTATAGGGTGTAGTTCCCATCCTCATTTTGCACTTTGAAACCTTGATCACCATGGATTCTGTCGTAACTGTCTTTGTCTTGTCCAACATCCCCATTTAAATCACCAGTGATAAATAAATGCAGCTTTCAAGGCTCTCCCAAAAATCATCCTTTTTGTTGTCAGAGCAACCAGTTTATCTCGACTAAAATCAGTCAGCACATAAACAGATGGCTTCAATGACATCTCCGAACTCACCTGGATGGCCACGCCATGGTGTCTTTATAATATAGAACAACTTGTATTCTTCTTCAGTTTCTTTACCTTTGAAGCCAGTCTACTTGGTTTCTTGGATGCAGGCCATGTTGATATGTTGGTTCTTTGGGACATCTTTAAGTTCACAGCTGTGAATAGTAAGAGTAACAGTGTTGTTAGAAGCCATTCTGATTTGGTAGATTTGCTTCTTTAGCCTACCCCATCCTTAAGTGGGTAGCCTTATTGTGCTACCGCAGAATGGAGTTGACCCTACAGCCATTGATTCCATGGCAACTGTCAGGCCGGTGGAAAATAACCTGATCCACTTAGTGTAGTACTGTGGACATACGTGAATAAAGATAAATTGATTTACAAAATGCTGCATTGATCTAATATAATTGCCATGGTGTATATTAAACATACAGTGATAAGACTGGAAAATCAGTTCGCTGAAGAAATGAGTTAACGCTGAGAATATGATCCTTGAGATTTTGATCATTTCTTTTAAACTCAGTTGAGATTATGGTATTTAATCTGTGAACTTCATTTGCTATGTTGTAAAATGTATTCTGAATGGCTGGATATTTTCATCATATTTAAAATAAATACATTTAAAACAAAATTATAAATGTCTTTTCTGTCTTTCAGGAAAAATGTTGCTGATTACAGTGCATCCCGGGAAAAGAATGATCTTGGTTTCCTGACCTTCGATTTGCAAACAGATATCCTTTTTATACTGTTTATTGTTGATGCTGATATAATTAGCTTCATTGCTATGCTTGTGACAAATTTATCACTTTGGTGTTAACATATGGACTACACTGCTTAACCCACAAAAATTATAAAATAGAGGTATGAGTTAAGGATATTAAAAAGTCCTTAAGCTTATATGATGTGATGTCATGTGGCTTTCGGAGAGGCCTGTGCAGGGGGTCCTTATAGTTGACGCTCAGATGCATTGTGCGCGTCTGGGTGTCTGATGATAACAAGTTAGGGAGAAGGTGAAAGGCTACTCTTGTCAACACCAATGGGTCCGCTCCATCCAACAGACGAAACACCATCAATAGCATTATATGCCCTTCCTCCATATGAACACTCTGGAAAGGTTTGGACTTGAACCCAGACTTTTGCAACATTGCAGTGATGAAAAAATTCACCAATAGTTCTTGAACTAGCTAGGCTTGACACCTTAATGATTGTTGCTACCAGGAGAGCTCTTAAGGTCATGATTTATTTTAAGGGGAAAATCAACAGGATTATTAGCCCATGCCAGTAATAATCATACACAAAGAAGAAAGAGTTATAACTACTCAAATGAAGGTTTGAAAGGAAACTAGGTATTATCAACACTTAGCAGTTGAGCAAATTTTGCTGGTTACACAACTCTACTCGTATTTAACGAGGGAAATATGGATTCATTGCTATCTATTCTTAGATTAAAAGGTTTTTAAACAAATGTTGACCGAGCTCGATAGCTGCAGTCGCTTAAGTGCGGCCAGTATCCAGTATTCGTGAGATAGTAGATTCGAACCCCACTGTTGACAGTCCTGAAAATGGTTTTCTGTGGTTTCCCATTTTCACACCAGGCAAATCCTGGGGCTGTACCTTAAGGCCACGGCCGCTTCCTTCCCACTCCTAGTCCTTTCCTGTTCCCATCGTCGCCATAAGACCTATCTGTGTCAGTGTGACGTAAAGCAACTAGCAAAAAAAAAAAAATTGTTGGACTGAAATAAAACCATTTTTATGATTCATCCTGAAACATTAGAATTTGTAAGATGCTTCCTTTATTTACTTTTACTCCGTATAGTCTGTTTCAATGCAAACACTTCAATGAAGATCTAGTTTTATGAAAAGGTTTCGGATAATAAGTGTATTTCCCGTCATCTTTCTTCAATATGCCTGTACTGCACTTGGCACGGTCGATTGTCCTTTGTAACGTTTCGAGTGAGTAGCTAGATGAACTGTGGATTTGTGTTCAACATCTCATCTTCATGGAGAAAATCTATTCCAAAAATTATGAGTTGCTACTTTGCAGTGATATTGTTGTCCCAGAGTTACTAAAAGCACCCCCAATAAATTCTCGGGTGGCACGCTCTTGTCCATAGTATGACCGCCCAAGAAATTCTTGTTTAGCTGCAGAGTTCATTTCACAATCGCCCAGTATTTTCTTGGGTGATCTCTTTGAAAACATCTTCCAGTATTCTCAACAGGTGGCAGGAGAGTTTCCAGCTACATTTATGTATTCTTTGGTCTAAAATATGCTTTATCATCTCTTCTTTACATGCATTCTCCAACTAGTTGACGAGGTAAACAGAAATGGTAAGCATGAAATGTAAGCGGTGCTTGTCTGAAGTTAAAATAAGGAGTTGCATTAAAGATGAATCTCTAAGTGGTAATAGTGTTTCTGATAGTAGTGGTAATGATTTGAATGATTCGTCTCATGATTCCCTTGTTGGTATATTTGGTGAAAGTGAAAAAGATATTCCGTCAGAAGGCAATCCTAACCCTTTCACATCCTTCTGTCGCCAAAAGCCTATATGTTATTGCAGTGTTAAACCAGTTTAAAAAAAAAATCTTAATACATGATCTGGCCCCTGATGGATTTCTTTAGATTAAATTTGGCCCTCTATACGTATTCAGTTGGCTAACCCTGCTCTATATCATAAGTTATGAATTTTATTATGTACCTTGTTGACAATTGATCACTATCAAAGGGTAGGTGGACTTTTCTCTACCCTTTGATAGTAACCGTGTTCTAGTAAATTCAAATAAATGTACAACAATTACAGTAAATAATAATCTGCAAGAAAAGCTAAAGATTTGAGAGAAAGGAGACTGTTGAATTAGAGAAGTCAGAAGACTCACTGAAGGTCCACAATATTCACTGCAAGGACATAGAAATATTCTCATCTGCAGTAAACTATCATACTCACCTGTAGTGGAGTCGCCTCCATAGCGTAACTGCATTATTATAGCTGCTGTCCTCGGCGGCCTGGGTTCTATTCCCCGTACTGCCAGAAATTTAAGACTGGCAGGAGAACTGGTATGTGGTTAAAATGGTTCATGCAGCTCACCTCCAATGGGAGTGTGCCTAAAAAGAGCTGCACCATCTCGGGATGAGGACACGAGTTTACTTTTTACATGTAGTGGAAAGCAGTTCAGATTTCTCAATACACTAAGAGTTTCAACCACAAAGATGAAGTTGTGTGAGTGGATAAAGCATAAAATCGAGTCCCTAAGACCAAACTAAGTGGGCTAGTTGCCAAAAGTGACTGATTCAGACAGGGAGAGATCCCAGCTAATCAGCCGTCATCATCGGAACGGTGAGTGATTAGCACACAGGGAATGTGCCAAGTTGTTATACATGGTGGTGCAAGCTTGGCACAGTCTCAGTTATTAGCTGACCGTCGTGAACATCGCAGGACTGCAGAGAAGCAGTGAATTTAGGGGAAAGTGTAGATTTTCACAATTCATTCTTTTACTTGGAGATCTGCAAGGTAAGAGATTTTGATGTTATAGAATATTTCATTGTTTCCTTTTGTTACATTTGGAATCGTGCGTGCCATTGCTTCACTGAAGATAACAATGTTAACGGCTAGAAGGAAGATGTAAAAAGTTTCAAACAAATTTATTAAAAGCCACCTTTCCAATTCTTTAGTGGTTTTTAATAAATTTGTTTGAAACTTTTTACATTCTGTACTCCAATACGGCTATCATAATGAGACTCGTAACATGTAATAGAAGGAAGATACCATATCCCGAATACCACCCGCACTCTTTTCCCCTAAATATTGGTTCTAAATCTTGGGTGCGGATCGTATTCAAGCCGTGCATTCTCGTAAATATTTACTACGTTTACATGGAATATTGAAATAGATTTTAATACGGTTACTGTACTCAGTGTACCACATGTTAATGGGCATTCAGGTTTTATTGTGTTTTAGTTGCATTCTAGAAAACAAGATCGATTTTTTTCCTCAATACGGTTACAGTGGCATGTAAACGCAAAGTGTAAGGTAATGAAATACAGCAAATCAAAGAATATGCGGTAAATATGAAAGCCGCTTCTGCGGATGCTTGATCGTCATTTGTTTCACAAGTGTTGCTGGCATGCTGGGTGCATGAATAGCTGATCTCGCGGTATATCGTACTTTGCGAGAGTCAAGACTGTTGGTTATGGAAGTCTACGTTGCTCACATTCGAGTTCCATATCTGTCCCATGAAAGTGCTGTCTCGATAGTAAGCGATTGATTCAAAACGGCGTCTGCGGTAATTTACTGTGCGTGAGAAACTTAAAGTTGTAAGCGAAGCTGAAATGTACAGAAAGTATGATATTGATGAATCGTGTATTCGTGATTGGCCGAAGTAGAAAGTAAAACTTCTAAAAAGTAACGGCGATCGCAGAGCGTTCCGCGGGCGGAGTGCAGTGTTTCTGGAAATTGAAGAACGACTCCACAAATTTGTGATAGAAAAACATGAGTTAATATGGTTAATATGAAATGTGTCAATTGAAAGCACTAAAGATCTCAAAAGAACTCAAAACACAAGGTTTTACTGCAAGCCTTGGATGCATGCAAAACTTTTATGGGAGAAAGGGATTGTGTATTCGGAGATGTACGATTTCACAATGTCTCCCTGGGGCGTATGAAGAAAAATTAATGGCCTTTCAGTGTCACATTCATTTAAGGAAGCAAAACTCTTATTTGCTGTCGCAGATTGGGAATGCTGACCAGACACCTGTCTATTTTGAAATGCCGTTGGAAAATGCAGGTTGATACAAAGGGTTCTAAAAGTGTAACCATCAGTCAGAACAGGTGGTAACGGAAAGCAATGATGCACGACAATGTTGTGTGTATTAGCGGATGGTTCTGAAAAGGAAAACGCTTCTGAAAGGAAACTTGCCGTCTGGTGTTATTGTTAGAACACGAGTCCAGGTGGATGGACAGTGTGTTAGTTGAGGACTGGGTGAAGTTTGTTTGGAAACATTGCCCCGGAGCTTTGTTACAAAAACGAAACATGCTTCTGTTGGACAGTTACCGTGGACATACAACTGATGCCGTAAAAGATATGAGGAGGAAAGGAAAAACCAATCTTGCAATAATTCCTGGAGGACTCACTTCTATTCTACAGCCGTTGGATGTGTGCATGAACCGGCCTTTCAAAACTGCAATGAAACTGTTGTACACAGAATGGATGTCTGATGGTGATCACACGTTAACACCAACCGGACGAGTGAAGAGGCCTGAAGTGGGACTAATATGCAGCTGGATCAAGACCACATGGGCGCGCATTCCCAACGATCTAGTGTCCAAAAGCTTTAAGAAATGAAGAATTTCAAATTCAGTGGACGGTAGTGAGGACGACTATTTGTGGAAAGATGTCAGCGATGAAAGTTCCTATGGTGAAACTTCAGATGACGACGGTGAATTGTGAATGATCTGAGTATTGGACTGATTTCATTTATGATTTTTGTGATGACTTCATTAATTGTAAGCTGTTTGAATTTATATTTGTGGTATATTTGAAGAAAATTAAATAGGTATGTAAGTCATTTTATTTTTTTCTGTATTTTGCTGTCTCAAATTTAGGGTGCAGGTCTTATTCTGTGGCGGGTGGTATTTGGGATTATACGGTAAACTTTTAAAACTCGAACAAAATAGTTGACGTACGTCTAGAGTATTAATTTTGGCTCTAAAATTAGGTAATTCCAGCCATACCTGTAGTCATCATCGTTGACCATCTCCGTTTGCCCAGGTGTGGTGTACGAGTCCCCTCCATTTTTGTCAGTCCATGAACCACTGTTCTCTCTTGATCTTCTCCCAATTTTGTCCTTTCTCTTCGACATCTTTCTTCACCAGATCGGTCCATTTTCCTCTGGGTCTGCCCGGTGGTTTTTTTTTTTTCATATTCTCTTCTTGTAGTTCTGTTTGCACTCATCCTTCTTACATGGCCGAACAACTTGAGTCTCGCTTTCTGGAACCTCTGTAGTAGGGCATAGGACTTCTTCATTCCTGAATTTTTGTCCTTCTTGGTCTTTTGTATCTTGGTGCGTAGGATCTTCATTTCTGCAGCTTGAAGTTTTGAGTTGTCTTATTTTGTTAACTTGATAGTTTCCAAGCTATATGTGGGGATGGGTGTATAATATGATTTATATAATGTTATCTTAGCTTTCAGTGGTACTTGTTTATCCCACAGGAGTTTTCTTACTTGGTGGTAAAGTTGAGTTACGTTGCTAATTCGACTGTCCACCTCGTATTTTACAAGGTTGTCTTTTGATACTATACTACCCAGGGAATTAAGCGTTGAAACAGTGTCCAGTTTAGTGTCATTTTTTCTGATTTGTGGTTTGTCATCTCCCCTCTGTAACTTCATCACCACTGTCTTGGCCTTGTTGATATTTAAATCATATCACTTAAACTCTTGACTCTAATTCTGCAGCTTTTCCTCCATATCATTTTCGGTTTCACCTCAGATCACCACATCATCTGCAAAGTCAAAAGCTTGCAAGTCCTGCTGCTCATTCCTTTCTTGTGCCTTTGTTATCGCATCCACCACATGATAAATAGGAGGGGTGGCAAAATACTGCCTTGCTCTACTCCTCTTCGTTTCAAACCATTTGGACAGCCCACTTACACACAACTTCTGTTTTTTTTCATACAGCAATAAGACTATTATAAACTCCCAGCTCTTTTAGACATTCCCAGATACGCTCCCTTGTTATACCTGTAATTTGTGTAACAGTTATGTTCCAAGAAGTATACATAATTTTTTTTTTTTTACAACTTGCGTTACGTCGCACTGACACAGATACGTCTTATGGCGACGATGGGATAGGAAAGGCCTAGGAGTGGGAAGGAATTGGCCGTGGCCTTAATTAAGGTGCAGCCTGGTGTGAAAATGGGAAACCACGGAAAGCAATCTTCAGGGCTGCCGTCAGTGGGGCTCAAACCCACTATCTCCCGGATGCAAGCTTACAGCTGCGCGACCCTAACAAGCTCATCGGGGGCTGAGAAGAACTGGGATTGGTGAGGTGGGAGCCATTCTGTTTGAAGAAGGCAGTGTTCATCCTCGCCCTGCCCTTTTGTGTTTTCATATTTGTCCTTGTATTCTCCTGTTCCTTCCTCTTCTAATGTTGATCGGGCATTGTATTTATCCTATGTTCCTTTTGATGTTCCTCCTAGCTCCTATATATGACTTAGGATACTAATTGTCTAACTAATGGGTGCCTTGATTGGTGTCTCGGTAACAGTATGATCCAGTCTCCATCATTGTTAGTTTCCAAGATTTGGGACCTAGGAGGCTATTTACCTGCCCTATTAAGGTTTTGTAAAACTTATTCCAGGTCCCTATATCACAAAGAATTCCAAAGGAGAATTGAACTTGAAACCACTTGACACCTGTTGAATGCTTGTTAAACTCTATAAACAGCAGTATCCACCTAGTATTAAAACAATTTATGGTTGATCTTTTCAGTTGCTTGTGCTGTGAAAAGTATACTTTTTACAATATTTTAATGCTATTTGATAGACGCAATGTTTTCCTTAACTCTTACTACATCTTACTCATTTGTTCAATTGGAATGTTAAGCAACTTTTCCTTTATTTAACAGCTGAATACACTTCTCCAAATAACCAGTTAAATCAGGTCAGTATTTACAAATCTTGCTACAAATAATTAATTGTTTTGGAAATCTTTATGTTTATACTCCCAGACAACCAGAGTAGAATATCAGCAGAACAGCATTTCTTTCCTTGGTAGTGGACATTACAAGGAAGTATTGTTGCAGCACAACCGACCCTATGAGTAGCACCTTTCATAACCTGTTGTAGATGCAGTAGTCATGCTTGGAATGTCATTACTAAGGCTTGGAAGTTCATGCCCTAAAAAATTAAGAAATATGCATGCAAATATGCTCTTAAAAAGTTGAAAATATGCCAATAAATTTGCACTATTAAAATGGAAAAATGGCAGAAAAGTTAGGTTAGTATTGATAATAATAAACTTATATTTATTCCTTGGAGGTTGAAGCAGAAATGGTCCCGCTGTCAATGCTGAGTGATGAATTGCAGTTCACAACCATCACTTTCCACAAATTTTTAACTGAAAAACATAGTCTGTTGCCTCGCAAAACACTTTTGTAACGTGAAAAACTTCTTTCCACATCACAAGATGTTATTGGGGCATATTTAAATGAAGATAACGGCTCCATGGAAAGAGGCAAGTCTCTTGGTGTGACAGGCGGTTTTCCTTTGAGAATGTCTCGAGTATCGCACAACTGTTTATAACCAGGATTTTTTGAAGTTACATAATTTATTTTTTCTTTCACTTTTTGTCCTATACTACCAGGAACAGAATTTAGATTGGATATTGTTTTTTCGAAAATAGTAAGTATTTCCTTTAAGGGAGACAGCCTCCAGTGACATTATGGCGGTTAGCAAAAAAAAAAAAAAAAATGGGCATTTATAAAAACAAGATTCTCTTCTAATTGAGTGCCTGACAGAATATTTTGTACTGTTTGTATTGATGCAGCTTCATTCAAGTCCAATGAATGAACACCTCTTTGAATACTTCTATGTGCTGAGCATAATACAAAGCTGCATCCAGCCATGTTCCCCTCGTGTTAACACTGACGCAGGAGGAAGTGGGATATTGGGTGCTGTTGATCTAAATAACTTGATTCTTGAAGGAGATTTAGCAAAAATTTTCTTTGAATGCCACAAATCAACCTTCCATTGGGAAAGAATTGCGTATTGTCTAAGCAATGTGATTAAGAGCATGTGCCAAATAAGTTATATGAATTAAGTTAGGAAAAATGGCTTTCGGTGTTTGTCCTGATTTTACCATATAAGTACCTGCATCGGTAACAAATAAAAGTAGCCGGTCGTATTTGATTCCAGATTGCCATAATAATTTCAATGAGTCCATCACACACTGTGTTACAGTTACATTGTTAGTGTACGGCAATTCACACACATTAAGAAGATATAGCATCATTTTTGTTCCTTATTTAAGGCACCCACAATTACATTAGCAATAAATCGTCCCTCAGAATCAGTGGTTTCATCAGTAGACAACCACACAAACTGATCCGCTGATTCAGTTTGTAAATTTGGCACTACGTTATTGCAACAACGTCTTACATAAGTCTTACGCAATGTACTTGCTTCAGGCACATGATGAGTGTATTTGGCAAGAACATGTTTTAATGTGCGGTTGTTTTTGAATAGGCTCTTTATTTGGGTGTTTGTTAGTTAAATTCTCCTTACGTTTTGCTGTGTTTATGTGTTGAACTATTTGAAATCTTTCCTCTCTCCCTATAGTTTTCACACACGCTCCACAGAACAGTACCGTATTATCTGTAGATATTAAGTCACCTGAGAACACCTTCTGTAAATTAGTTAATCTACAGCCCAAAGTTGCTCTTATTTTCGACATTTAAATAACTTTTTAACGGACATTTTATACGCGAAACATAGTTTGGTCACAACCAGTTCACAACACTGTTACACGACTCAATGGACAGCCAGTCGACAACTAAGCACAAAACGTGAGGGTAGATGATGAAACAGGGGATTCACTGCGTGACATCATTATTCCTCACCACATGACAAGTTGCATCATCATGTGCAACATTACTGCCAACATCAACCAGATGAAAAAAGCTGATTAAAAAATACTGTAAAAACCATTAAACTGATTAAAATATGCCATATAGGTGCTAAAATATTAAAATATGATGCATTTATCAAAATCACGAAAATATGCAGTTATATGCACCATAAAAGCATGTTCAAATGACTAAAAATTCCATAATTCGTGCACATAATGTAAAAGCATACATTTTTAACCCATAAAAAAACATGCAAATGCATGAACTTCCGAGCCCTAGTCATTACTGAGCAGTTTCCATTCTGTCACAGCCATTAATGAGACTGGGACTTCAATGGAAACTACATTTTGCTCTGTTCTTCGCCAAGAGAGACATGCAAAAAAAATTTGCATCTTCAAGAAATAGCAACAGGTAGAAGAAAGTGTCAGTCACCAGAAACTTAACAATCTTTGACCATTATTTATTACAACAAATTAATTTGAATTTTGTTCCATATTGAATTACAGTTTTAATATCCAAGAATTTCTAGAAGGAATTTTTTTTTTAAATACACTACTGGCCAAACGTTTCCGGACAAAACCTGTGTACCCAAACAAATATGTTTAATGACAGATTATATTACTGTAACCCAGTTTCAAAGGTTGGCGGAAGTGTAACGTCTCCAAGTGGGAGTAAATGTGTACATATTGTCTATTTCTTGCTCAGATGTAATGTAAAACCATAATTTTCTTGTAAAATATTAGTTTTAGAATACGATATATACAGTATTTGTCAATTCCTTGCATAGGTATGTTAACAGTTCAATGCTTGTCCGGAAACTTTTGGCCGGCAGTGTATATGTCCACCTGTTCAATACTGTACAACTATTTAGTTATAATAAATAGTTAATTTAATCTTAAATTAGGACATGTTTATCTTCAGCTAACATCAACAGTTTATTATAAGATATAAGATCTTTGTACTTTTTCAATTTTATGATGATTCAGCTTGGTCGCCACTTCCTTTTGTTTTCCGCGAGCGTTGTGAAATCACGGCCAGCTACATAGATATACGCTGCTCTCCTAGCTAGAATGACCTATCAAGTAGGCTCTACTCCTTGCTCTGCTGTTCGGCTCTCTCTTTGTTGTGTGCGTAGACTTGAGTGGTATATTTAGCGCGTTTCAATTCTAATTATCCTAGTCGTTGATTCGAAAAGAAGTGATTGGTTTTGTAAAATGATGCGGAGCAATTGTCAAATTGCATCTTCTTCTATGAAGACATCAGTGTTACAGAAATATCAAGACGTTTACACATGCCTACTTGTTTCATGTGTTAGTGAAAACCACGTGTTCTGCAGTGTGTGTTCGTGTGATTTCTCTGTGGCTCACGGTTAGAGAATTCGACCCCGGCCCTTATTTCTAATTCCGGGATTTTGGGATTACACTTGCTCAGTCCCGGGATTGAAGGTTACAAATAAAAAATAAGAAAATCTTACAGAAATCAGCTGTTTAATCAGCAAATCAAAATTTAGAGAACGACATATTTTACGGTATACACCTAGCTAATCTAATCACTCTAACTAATCAGACTAACCAGATTTAAAATCACTCAGTCTCTATGTTAAAATGATTCGTTTCCAAGAATCAGTGAGATCTCTTTAAACTTGCATTAATTGAAAAGAACATTATGTAACAAACTATGCAAATAAACTTCAGAAATTAACAACAATCTCTCTGAACGTAGACTAAATAGACGACTTTTATGTAACATAACAAGTAGGTAGAAAGTTTCTTAGCAAAAAGTATTTGAAAATAACATTAAACAGTCACATCTCAGATTCCATGAACAAAGCTGCTGAAGGTTTGGGAAATCCTCCGAGGAAACGGAAACATAGATGGTGGAACGAAAAATGTGACGATGCATTAGAAAGCAGACTAAAGGCCTGGAAGAGATGGCATTCAAACAGCAACAGCGAGAACTTGGAAGACTTTAAGGAATCAACAAAGAGAACAGCTAGGATCATAAGAATATAGCAGAGAAAATATGACAGGAATAGCATAGAGAAGCTAGAAGAGGAATTTAAAAAGAACAACACCAGAGAGTTATACAAAACCTTCAAAGAAGACCTAAACGGATACCAACCACTGAATCTGTGCTTCAGGCGAATAGATGGTAGCATAGCAACAAATGATAAAGAAAACTGCCAGCTCCTGGCTGACTACTTCCAAATGCTGCTGAACTGTGAAGAACTGCATGAATGATTGCCTGCTCTGAATCTATCCAATGAGAATCCAAATTCCAAACCACCAAGTCTAGATGAGATAAAATGTATAATCAGAGAGCTTAAAAACAACAAAGCACCAGGTGAAGATGGTATTGTGGCAGAAATGTGGAAGATCAGAGAAGAAGTGGCTGCAGAAAGAATACATCAATTCATAAGAGATTTGGAAATCTGAAAGGATTCCGATCGATTGGAAATCTGAAAGGATTCCGATCGATTGGAAATGTGCGCTTATCCATCCACTCCACAAGAAAGGTAGTAGAATGGATATGAATAACTACAGAAGTATCTCTTTATTTTCAGTCGCGTACAAAATATTCTCCAAAGTGCTACTGAACAGAGTCGAAGAACAAATAGACTCCCTCATTGGAGAATACCAAGCTGGTTTCAGGAAAGGGAGGTCGTGTACAGAACAGATATTCAACCTCAAGGGTATTCTAAGGACTAGAGCTTTGAGGGGAATTTATCTTGGGCGCATGGGACAAAACTTGGAAATTAAAATGTCTGGCTTTTGCTGACGATCTTGCTCTCTTAGCTCAAAACAGACAGGGTCCCCAAAGGATGCTCGAGCTTCTTCATGACATTGCGAAGAAAACAGGTTTCAAAGTCTCTTACAAAAAGACGAACCTACATGGAGTACCGACATCAGGGGGAGAAAAGCATGGAAGTGAAGTGCGGAAAGGTTAAAAGAGTAGAAATGTTTTTGGGAGAACTGATCCAACCCAATAGACTAGACAAGGAGGCAAACAAGGGAAGAGCTAGAAAATTAGAAATGTCCTACAGACCGACACAGAATAGGTACAATAAACGGGCAATATCCTACAAAGCCCAAATTAAACACTACAACTTTGTTGTAAAACCAGAGGGGCTGTATGGTTCAGAATGCCTTATCTTAAATAAAAAAGGGGAACTGAAAGAAATCAAGAAGGAAAGGAAAATTCTTGGACCTCAGAAAACGACAGATGGGACATGGAGGAAAAGGAGAAATGAGGATCTCTACAAGTATTCTGAAAAGATCACGGACAAAATGTGAAAACGAAGACTGAAATTTTATGGACATCTCGTCAGAATGAATGATAACCGCCTGACTAAAAGAATATTTAAATATATAATTGGATTGAGGACAACGAAATGGGTGGAGCAGGTTAAGGAGGACATGGAAGAAATTAACACCAGCGTTGAAGTTCTGGGAAGAGAAAAGAAGACTGGGCAGAAAGCATTTTCACGCGGTCCACAGTTGGCCAAATTCGGAAGCAAGAACAAGAAGTCACATTTCTCAAGAATATAAAGAAAACTAATTTAATAGGAACATTCTAATTTTAATTGCAAAAATATGATCTGAGAAATAACAATGCATCCAGTGTCTCATCACCAAGCCTGCTTCTCAGTTTGTTGCACATACATATGCAGATGCTGAGAAAGTGTGTTCATGTTCGATGGAAGTTGGAGGAATCGTTACTAAATACTTATAAGCCTGCTCTAGGTTATAGCTCCAAGTAGAATTTGAAGACTAGCATAGGTTCATTTCCTTCTTAACAATTCTGGAAAATTCATTCTCTTTTAATGCTTCAGGAGACATCATTTTCATGCTGTTTTCTATTTCCAGCTGAAGCTTTTCTTTGAGTGTCAAATCACATTTTTCTGTATTTGTACGCTCAACTTGCATATATTGTTCTTCCTATTTGTCATTTTCTAACCATTTAATCGCAATTAAAGGAACAATCTGGTTTTTTATCAGGACTTTGCTTGGACTTGAAAATGTACGCTTTATTTCATCATCAAACTCCAACGCTACATTGTCACTAACTTTTGGGGATTTTGTAGGTAGCATAATATGCCACTCAACCCATTTCTTCGGCGATCTTTCATGCGTTTTTGTAAATGTATCTTGAATTTGGTAGCCAACTAGGAGTTATTGTCATTTAACTGCTTAAAAAGAAACTTAAGGGCAGCATCAGCTGTACATAAATTCGCATCAGTGCAACAGTGTGCTTCTACAGTTAATTTGACTGGAGCCAAGACTTTAATGATTACATCGATGAGTTCGAAATCGGACTCTTCCAGCTGCGCTGGATTATTCAAATCTATAAGCACCTTTTTGACACTAAATTTCAAGAAGGCAAAACGCTCGAACATAGTGTAGAGGCTGTTTCATCTGGTTTTGCAATCAAGCAGTAAACGTACCTCCTTGCAATGCTTTATCTTCACATATTTGAACGCTCTTTTGAAAATAAGAACCACTTTGCAAACTTTTTTTTATTACATCCTTGATATTCTGGTCATTCGTCAAAACCGGGCAATTTTCTCTTTCTTCAAGGTCTAATCCTGATTGAAGATCTTTCTCATCATTATAATCAGCATCATCATCTGAGTCTACATCGTGGAGCTCAGTGGACTCATTTTCTGAAGCCAGTATACAGGGTATACTTTCTTTATAAAGTAAATCGCAAACGGCTAAGTGAATGCCATGAGCAAAACAAACTTGGTGCTCTGCATTGACAAGTTTTCCAACTTTGAGCATGACATTTGGACCGTCGCCACGATTTCGCTGATGTCAATCCCAAAAATCCTGGCATCTGGAAAACTTAATCCCGAAAACTACGGGATTGAAAAGCGGTCACGATCCTCTACTCACGGTAGACGAGATAATTGCAGAAGACACATAGAATCCAAGAAACATCACACATACGGCTGATTCCAGAGAATAGTCCACCCTAGTAGGAAAAAAGTAAAGTTGAAAAACAACGATTTGTTTTGAGGATAGATAAAGTACAAAATTTTATTAATTTTATGATATGTATTCATTTATTGATGTCTTTCAGTTTTTGTGTGGTTAATCGAACCTTTATGTACAGTCTAAATTCATTTGATATTTCTCAATGGTTTTAGGAATTGAATGTTCATTATGATAAAAATGTATCAAAAATAATTATGGTAAATATTAATTCTAATGTTCTTTCTCTTTGTAGTAAAGTATTTATTTAGGTTAATAACAGTTTATATAGGGCGTAATAAAGCGACGAACTTTTTGCTGCAGGCCATGTAAACGCGCGACGAAAAGTATAAGTTTCTGTAGACGAAAAGTGTGTAGCTTAATTTGAATAAAATTTGTTAGCAAAACCAATACTGTACACCCTTTCAAGCTGCTGTATCATTCGTTTAAAATTTCCAATGGATTCATACAAAGCTGATAGTAAAATACGTTGCATGTTTACAACGTTCTCGCGAACACGTTCCCCCCCTGGTTCATGGAGCCACGTTCACATGAATGCATTATGTGATGCAACACGCTGCCCACAGGATTCAGTTTTGCATCCCACTCGCTTGTAAAGGACGTATTTCAGACTCAGGTTACTCACAAGGAATGTTATAAATGGTATCGCGAGAAGAAAAAAGGATGAGGATTTTAAAAGAAAGGGAAAGGCATGCAAGGAGAAGACGGAAGGTGACACCTGCCCACTTACGAGAATCTGTGAAGAAACACAGAGCTCAGAAGAAATTTCAGGGCTTATCAACAGTTACTTCCTGTTCTGCAAGTCCAACAACACAATGATCAACATCGATTAAAGATCCTGAGAGATATTCCAATAAATTCACATGGCATGGCTGCAACGTCAAGATCAGAGCTGGCCGTGTGGATCGTCTACCTCCATTTGGAGACGACGTCTTAAGAAGAAGGCATTATTATGCATAAATCACAATTTGTTTAGAGGTAAGATTCATATATATGTTAAAAAGAAATGTACAAATGTAAACACGCGACACCTGGAATTGGCCATATCCATAAGTACAGTGTCGCAGTAGTCTAGAATATGTACGATAAGAGATTATACCGGTTGTATTTTAAGGTGCTTTGAAAATATAGTAGAGTGGAGTTTGAGAGGAAAAAGGGACTTCTGAACTTTATGGCATGTATTTGTCACTTGTTCAGTCCAATTTAGTGTCTCAGGTTGTTACTGACGTACAGTAGGTCACAACAGTATTATTCACCATAATTGGGGGTATTATGTACTTTTTAACAAGGTAAGGTTTCTTTTGGTACCAAATATTATAGTCTGAGTTTTGTTAGGATTTATTAACAAGCTATTATTTTTGGCGTAGTCATTCAGTCGTAAGTCAAACTTTACTCTTGTCACTGGCTACCTTATCTTATAGGTATGAGTGGTAATAAATCTGAAGATCATCTGCATAGATATGGTACCTTGCTATATTTCAATGCATCCACTGTGTCGTTCACACTTCTTATACTGCTTTTTCCACACTTGTGGGGTCACGGGTGTGAACTGTGTAACACATGTGGATCTGGCTCTATTTTATGGCCGGATGCCCTTCCTGATGCCAACCCTGTATAGGGGGATGTAATCACTATTGCGTGTTTCTGTGGTGGTTGGTAGTGTAGTTTGTTGTCTGAATATGAAGAGGAAAGTGTTGGACAAACACAAATACCCAGTTCCCGGGTCAGAAGAATTAATCAAAGGCGATTCTTATAATAATATATTTATTGCAGCCAAATAGCCACGCAGAACGAGAGAAAAATAATATATTTATATACACTGTACTCGCACGCTTGCACCTTGGATTGCATATTCTTTCATTGTTTTTATTCTTTTGATCCAGAGTTCTATGTGGTAATGTTCACACATGTATCCACATAGTTTGCACTTACATGTCTCTGTCGGTTCATGGTATGAGGTGTTGGTACAAATTAGATGGTGGAAACCATGTACTGCCAGTCTTGTGAACACGTGCCCCATCTCAAAGTTGGATGTTGACTATGTCCGGTGTATCATGACCCCAGTTCCAAAGAATTCTGAAGGAATGTCTTCTCTTTTTTTTTGTTGAATGTTGCTTGGTGATTTTCTGATGCTCTGGTGTTGGGTAGAGTCAGGTGTGTTCTGAAGTCTTCAATGAGGAACGATTCTCACAAGGAGGTAGAAGAGTCTTGCTCTTGTTGTCTTGAATACTCCGAGCGCTCTTTTTATGTATAGAGCTTTTACTCTTTCTAGAGAGGATAGGTTCTTTTCTGTGAGGTACGGCTGTATGATTTCTATCCCATTATGTTAATATAGGCATGATTCTTGATCTAAATAGTGCCATCGCCGTCTCAAGGCTGAGTGTTCTGATGTAGTTGATTTCATGCATCGCCCGTACTGCCTGTATTGCTTTCTTTGTTACATGCTTTGTAAAACATTTGGCATTTGTTTGCAGAGTAATGCCAAGGTATTTGAAGTCGTTTACTATGGCTACTTTCTGCCTCTTTATGAAGATTTCTGCCATTGCTGGGATATATTAATTTACAGGCACTCAAGACAAAACCCAATACCCAATTTTTGCACCCACTAGCACACTTCTAAGAGTTACCAAATTTTAGATTATAAATCAATTTTTTTTTTTTTAGCTATACAGTGTTAAGAAAATCATCTGAATTTTTTATCGTCATATTGCTTATCTGACATAATTGAAAGATTTGACTATAATGTGCTTTTTTTTGTTTTTTAGGTTGTCCTATGGGATAAGATAATTCAGCGTGGTGAAAATGCTGTGCTTGATTTCAAGAATATGAATACGAAGTATTATTTCTGGGATGATGGAAATGGGCTGAAGTAAGTATAACTGGGTTTTATAAGTTCATTTGATAGACGCTGGACTGCTTTATTCTAATATGATCTGTGAGGCTATTTGGAGTACTACCCGAGAGTTTCTTGTCCGTCATCAGTTCGGTGAGACAGTTTCTCTTGAGTTATTTCAAAGATGTATTACAGTGATGCAGAAAATTTCATGTGCATTCTCAGATATTTACTATTAATCCTTGATCTAACACCTGTAGCGGGAATGAGCGGCACACTTTATCAGTGAAGTTATCCTGTTTCTTACGCCAAGCCTTGTGACCTATGCCCATAAGAAAGAAGTTATCCACACTTTCAGTTGAAGTGTACTTGCATGGAAAAGAATGCACATACTTAAAGCATTACATGTAACAAGCTTTAACAGCTTAATTTTAGATAAAAACCTGTATTGACTATAAAACCAAGCAGTGAATATTTAAGAATAACTTAAATATTATATTTAAGCTTGAAGCATCGTGGATTACATGCTTTTCCAATAACCATTGGTACCAATTTCTCAGTTTCACAGTTCCTCAGTTTAGCACAAGGAGAACTGTACGCCTCTCCTTGTTAAGTTTGCCACCATGACACTTTGCGCTCTTAAAATTCAGGGTTTCATCTGACAGAAGATAAAAAATTAGCCCCGTTTCTTCTGCATTAAAAATATCATCAGGACTATCATCTTTCAAAGTTTATGGAAGCCCTGTAGTTCTCCGTGTTCCGTTAGTTTTGCACAGTGTAGTGTCAATATCCAGGGCAGCAACTTCGCCTCGCACACTTTTATAAACTAAGTCATGTTGATTTTTTAATCTTTCAATCCAGCCATTGAACGATTTCAAATTTTCAAGTCCCATCTTCTGTGCTAAATGTGTTGTCTTGGTGGGTGTGCTATTTACCAACTAATGAGCCCAACTTGGCACACTGGGGCGAAATGCTGGCAACCAGGAAAGAGTTAGATGGAAAATTTATAATGTCCAATAACAGACCACTTATATTGGTATTATAAATTTACTCATTCAGGACAAATATTTCAGGTTCCCTGTGGGAATCAACATCTGTATCATCTGATGGCCAGGTAGGCTTCAATTTTTGGAAATGAGACAAAGTCTCTCATAGTGCATTGGCACTGTCGGTGGCTCCAAGTAGCCTATGCAGTGGCCTCCACAGTATGCACTAGCCATGTGTCTTGGTGGGTGTGCTATTTACCAACTGATGAGCCCGACTTAGCACACTGGGGTGAAATGCTGGCAACCAGGAATGAGTAAGCTGGAAAATTTGTAATGTCCAATAACGGACTACTTATATTGGTATTCTTTCATCACTCATTCGCTTTATGTGCCCAAACCATCTTAGTCGACTCTTCTCTATTCTATCATTCATTTTTTTCCACTCCAATTTCTTCCCGGATTTTCTCATTCCTTATTTTGTCTCTTCTACTCTGCTGTATTATACTCCTCAAGAACTTCATTTTGGCTGCCTGCATTCAACTCTCATCCTTCTTTGTCATTGTCCAAGTTTCTGCTCCGTAAGTTGTTATGGGTACGTGATACATCTTGTGCATCGGAATTGTACAGCTGTGACATTGCCCTGCATGGTATGAGTAGCTTACAGTGGCCCCATATAATGCCACTTGATAAAATCAGGGAATGTAAGTTACATCTTTCATTTATCCCAGGCATGTTGGATAGGAATGTCTGGGACACAGTGGCGGCTCTACTTGAGCGATATCATGTTCTCAAAGAAAGTCATTAACAAGAGCCGCATGATTGGGTACGCGCAATATTGTGAAGTTTTGACTCGTGCAACCTGTTTCTCATAATTATTCAGCATGGCGGCATTTCATTCAGGGTTTTGCTGAGCTGAAATTTGAAGCTTGGTCATCGATTGCAGTCGTAGCCCTTGGATGACATGTGCGAGGCAATCGTCAGTGGTTCCTGTCTCCCTGTACCGCTTCCATGCTCGAACCATATCACTTTGATTATGGCCAATACATCGAGCAGCTACCCTTGTTGACCATCCGTCGCGACATAACGTAATTTTGTGTACATGTTCACTTGTCAACGTTGCAATTCATGCTAGACACTCGCTACACTTCTTAGAACACACCGGTAATGCTTCCACACTAGTACTACTACTTTGACTGAAATACTACCTCCCATTTTATTTTATTTTTGCTTTCTTTAATTCACACCGACACAGATAAGTCTTATGGTGACGATGGGTTAGGAAAGGCCTAGGAATGGAAAGGAAGTGGCCGTGACCTTCGCTAAGGTGTGAAAAATCCTCCCATTTTAGCGTGGTGTTCTGCCTGTTGTTGTTTATGTTTACAAACATACCAAGGGTCGTCTTTTCGCTCTGCATAGGGTAAAACCAAGATACCAACACAAATTAAATGACACACTGAGGTGATGCAAAACGCCTAGCTGAGTGGTTCAGACAGTTGAGGGGCTGGCCTTCTGACCCAGGTTGGCAGGTTTGATCCTGGCTCAGTCCTGTGGTATTTGAAGGTGCTCGAATACTTTCCCTGACCTGTCTCCTGTGGCGAGGGCCCTTACCTGTGTTGGAAATCACATTCTTTTCACAAGGAATGACACAGAACATTTTCAGGGCTAGGAAAAATGTGAATGTACGAAGTGACAATAGCAAAAATTTGTGATGCATTATGTGCAGTACTTTTTATATAAATTTAATGTAACATGCTAAGCGAGAAAATGTCTTATTCTGTAACACACTAATGAAGTTTGGGTATCATCTCTTGCTGGCATTATTGTTGGCCATCCCGCAAGGACCTTGATTGCCATATACAAAAATAGTTTAAAGATAAGAGGATGGGAAGGCACATACGTGATAAACTGAGGCAAGGTTGATTGATGCAGATGGTAGAACTTGCAAGCATAAAATAATGTCTTATTTATGATCTTAATAGGACCTCTTTTTTTTTTTTATCCTGTTTTGTTTTTTATATTTGTGTTCTGTATTATTTTTATGAAATTCTAATAATTTTGTTTCTATTTTAGGGGGAATCCAAATGTAACCCTCACATTGTCATGGAACATCATCCCAAATGCTGGATTACTTCCAAGTATATTTGCATTGGGACAACATGCATTTAATTTTCCTGCGGAGTATACTACATCAAGAGTGTAGTTAACTTGCTCAGGAGTCACACTTCATGTTCCACAAGACCTTTTTCTACGTTCACATGCATTAATGTTTTTATTACAAGGACAATATTCTGGACTTGTCAGTCAGTCATTTATTTATTTGTGTGTAGTAAACAATGGATGTATTGGAAATGGAGTTATTAATGAATAAAATTGCTGTTATATTGTTTGATTTATTAGTTTTAAGTTGAAAACATCCAGACATCAGTATTAGAGAGAGAAGAAAAACAGCTTTGTGTTGTCCAATTTTGATATATCTTTGCAGAAGAGGACATATGAAGATGGTTTACAGGAAGACATCTAAAATTTTGAATCCTTAATGACTTGCTACTCTTACAGGAAAGTAAAGAGGTTATTTGCCTAATCTGTACTTCTTTTTTACTCGGGAAGTATTTTAAAATAAGAGAAACAGGACTTGACCAGTATAAGGATCTCTGTTGTCAGGCCCAAATTTAATTCTCTGTATTAGGATTTTCTCAAAATGAACATTAACAGTGAAGGTCCAGACAGTAGGCTTATAAAAATAACGTATGAATAATTATTGAATTTATAAGCCTGCTGTCTGGACCTTCATCGTTGATGTTCATTTTGAGAAACTCCTAATACAGAGTATTAAATTTGGGCCTGAACTTAAGTACTATATGTATGCATGGCAACCTCAGTTGTATTTTCACATAAAACAAAATCATTACCTCTACCTCTTACGGATCAAGACATCGTAGACAATTACAAACGTCTCTTGCATGGTGGGTGCCTATTCGGTGTCTTGATGAATGCTAGGATACCAGTCATCAAAACTATGGCAAGGAATTCATGTGAAATGTCAAATTATCATATGCCTTTCCATCGCTAGGCTTAAGTGGGTTAGACTTTAGGGATGCGTTTGTGTATGATTGTTTTACTTTTTATGTTTTTTTAAATCTCATTATATTGTTCATGGGTGAGTGTGTGTTTACATTTTAATATCAGCGTTGGCTGAGATGGGTAGCCAGTGGTCAGGATGGCACCCACTGTTCAGAAGTTTCACCATTGCAATATCCACCTCTGTTAACAGTTTGTGCTATTAGTTGCCATCCTCGGAGGTCCAATTTTGATTTCCACCATGGCCAGAAATTTAACATTGGCAGGAGAGCTGGTATGTGGTTAACCCTAGAACTGCTGCAGGTTTATCTGTCAAATGCTGCAGTTATTTTCCTCAATATACACCATGACAATGCCTGTAATCACATATTGATCCTAATAAATCCATATTATACACCATTAGAAAGCTGAAAGACTGGTGTACATGAAAATGACAGAAATAACAAAAAAAAAAAAAAAAACTCACAATTTCTGTCATAAAATACAATTATACATTTTTTGAACAAAGGAAATTCCTGAAATATTTTGCCCTAACAGAAGAATTTCAGATAATTTATTCCTGAAACATGGTATTCTGATACACAAGTGTGTTCTTACATATTCCTGCACAGTTCTCCACTTTTCATTTTGAATGCTTAAGTAAACCACATTTTTTTAATGAAATGGATTTTGAGTTCTTTTCACATAATGGGAGCTGCATTATGGGGAGACAAATTCAGGGTGATGGACGGCACTTGGATAATTAATTTCTTGTGGTTCTATGTCAGTCCAGTTCAAACTCACTGCTTCACTGGCTTTTTAAAATATTTACATACTGCCAATAATAACATCACCTGCACCGACTTTAACATCATCCTGGTTATTGGAATTTCTCATTATTTCTGAGACACCCTGTATTTTGCTGTCCTTTTCACTACTTTCATAATTAATTTCCTCACCGGAATTAACACAATAATCACTGTCATTAAGATCTTCGAAAATGAAGCACTCCATTTCAGAATAGTCAACAAAATGGGCTGCCATCTTGATTCTAAGAACATAATTATGAAAGTACTTTCATTTCTCCAGCTAAATAAACTTCTCCAGACCATTGTTTTTCTTTTTCAATGACTTTTGAAAGTGAAGATAAAAAGAATCAGTATTCAGCTGGTATCTATATTAGTGCCATCTAGTGTCCAGTTATAAACCTACGGTGGAGGAAAGACACCGTCTCTCAGAAAGACTATTACACTTGACGAAACAGTGCCCCGTCTTCCAGAAAAACGGTCTGCGGTTCTAGGGTTAAAATGGTACATTAAGCTTAACTCCATTGGAGATGTTCACTTCAGAGTGAGGACTTGCGTTTACCTTTTTTACCATAGCCTGAAAAATCATACTAGATCTGCTATTCACAACACGTACATGATATCATTTTGAAATGTATTTTGCAATTTATGGGGAGATTACAAGTCTGTTCTTAGATTATTAAAGAAAGATTTTCTAAGTGAAGCAAAGTGTCTTCTTGAACAAACACTGGAGTAGGTGCATAATTTTATTCTCCCAAGAAATCTCAACGTCATTTTACAATTACTAGGTGACCGATATGGCTTCCGAACTTCAAAAACGTAGCACAGGTTAAAACCCATTTTGAAATTAGGATAGCAAACTCACAGTGTCTGAATAGAAATGCACAAAGCGATATGCAGCCATCTGCACCATATACTGCCTGCCATGCATCCATTTCTCCGAAGCAGACCCAAATTAAAGACACCACTGTTCAAATGGTACTAGAGCACAATTTTTGGTTTGCATCAATGTTTTATTATTATCAGTAATTTATTTATATTGGAAGATTGCTTTTTGTTTGGAAACTTATTTGTGTATGTAATGTTTCATAGGGCAGAAGTACTAGTACAGCATGTGTATATGTAGTGAGTGATTGGGTGTTCATTTTTTTACTTCTATATAGCTGACTTCTAAACTACTACAGTACTTAATAAGCAAACATACAGCTCTTAATCTACATCTATTTTTATCATTTCTAGACTGATTCAGGATATGCTCAAAATTTAAATAAATTATTTGTGTGGAAGAAATAAAATAATACAGAAAATGGTGTACAAATATTATATAAGCTCTATCTTCAGATCCCTTACTTTTGGAACAAGCAACACAAAGTATGGTTTCTATTCTACTAGAGGTAAGGATGTTGGTAGTGGGAGCCATCAGAGAAGAATATTCCCCCTCTCACCCCACCCCCCACCTTACACCAAATTAAAAATTCTGTTGTGAATGAATAACCAAGTTTTTTTTAATGTCTGACCAGAAGTTTAAAAAAGAAAGGTTCAATAGAAAATTACCAAAACTTAAAATAATTTCTTTCTTAAAGTAGCACGCTATAGGAAAACATATCAAGTTTGAAATTAAAAATCATTCAAATGCCCCACGAGGATTTAATATTTTAAACTGTTAGCAGATGACTATGAGATTGTCCAAACAATTTTTATTATGTAAATTTGTCAATTTGTTTGTTTTATGAAATGAAAGTTCAAAGAATGGTATCGTAAGTTTGAATTACATCTAGTAATTTAAAGGCGGAATGATCTCAAATTCTGTATATTGATTCTATTGAAACTATGAATGAAATTAAAAATTCAGTTATCAAATTATTTTTGTTGTCAATTCCATAACTCTTGTACCCTTAACATTTTTATCAAGGCTCTGCTGCTTTTGTTTCCTCAAGAGCTTATCACAGCATCACTAGTATAATTATATGAAACAAGTCTACTTCATCACCCTCTTCAGTATTCTGACACTATAAATTAAATCCCCTTCCAAAAAGTATGTCTTGCCTATGCTCTGAGCAGTGATGTCATTTGATCAATTGTCTAGAAATACATTTTCTTCTCTTTTTGTTAGATTTGTCATTTTTTAAAACATGTAAAATACTGAAACTAGAAGGTATACTTCATGCAAAATTTCTTTAGTACCCTAAATTGGTACATAACGATCATTTTTCCTTACCAAAGGGTTATCCCACGCTAAGTGAATGCTATGCAACAGTAACAGTCTGCACTAAAGTGATGATGAAAGGCAGCACCTTTATAAAATTCAAGGTATTGACCCACCTGTACAATATAATCCCCTCACCCTAATTTTAGGAGGGGAAATTTTGAAGAAAAAATTGTGTTTGCATGGCTTTGTTAAATATTTATATTAAAAAGCCATCACACATAAAATTTCGAAGTAACTCGTCGCATCGTAATCTTGAGTAGTATAGTTCAGCGGCATTTGAGAATATATTGACGTCTGATCTGCGTTACGAATTTGACAGCGTAAATATGAATTTTTCTGGTGCAAACCGATAACATATTTGTGAAAATTCAGTCTCCTCTTCATAATTGGCTGGGAGACATAGCACAATGCTAGTTTTCCTACAAAAATTGAACTTAGTTCAAAACACACGTGAGACATCCATGGCTAGCCTTACACCCCGTAATTTAGCTTTCATTTGATACACTTCACTTGTAGCCGTACATCCAGACTCTTTCTTCACATATTTGTATATCCTGTTATTGAATCTAGAAACTTTTTTTTTTTTGTGTGTGCACAAAATGCCCAGCGGTTACTGCTTATTAGTTCAAGATGAGCTGCTTTTTTTCCTCTAGTCATGTACCGTAACTCTCGCCATACTTTCTTCCCACAATTACAAAGTTCCTCTACCTCTTCAATAATATCAGGCTTTTCTGTAGTTGTGAACGGCCTATAACGAGAACTCACACCATCCACACATATCACTACTAAAACTGACGGCATGTAACCGATATGCACACTGTTGTAATGGGAACAGTGTGGGCAGAAAAATACGGACTTGCAGATTTCTGTTTATCAGGAGCACTGTACCAACATTGACACAAATAATACCTGCACCCAATTTTTTGTCCACCAGATTTTATAACAAATGTACACGGTGTTTTTTGTTTGTTTACACAGTACCTTGTATGAGAAAACCATTTTGTGTGACCGTAATGAGCCCAACTATCAACCATTTTTGTAGTATTTTAATTTTACGTAATTATAACATAAGCAACAATGAATGAAGAGCAAGTTCTTAAACAATTATTGGATAATAAATTGTAGCATACCTATACTAAAGACTGATACCTTTGTCCTCATAATCATTTATGTGTGTCAGTGTTTCCTTCGATAAGGTGCTCGTGGAATTTTGTCCTTGTACCCTCCATCGATCAGCAGAGTCCAAGTAAGCAATCATTTGATATCAGACAATGGGAAATGAATTACAGATATGAACCATTGTAATTTTTAGTATAGATATCAACTAGCATTTGAAAGGGTGCTAATTGTTTCTAGTCTTATCGCACTTGATTACTAGTGAGAATGTTCATCCCTCTTTTTTTTAAACAACGTATGTCTACCCCTTAGGCAATAAAGAGTTTAATAATTTCATTTCCTCTTTATCAAATTATAATACTAAAATAATCCTCTTCATTTAGGCTACTGAAATTTATTCCAAGATATTGAATCACTAAGGTGGCTGTGTGGTGCAGTTAGTTGGTCACTAAGAGGGAATTAATTGATAGACCTGCTTCACTACATTTCCTAGTGTAGCATGTTGCAGAACTATTTTCAGAATAAAATTCTAGCATACAGCCATCCCCAAAAGGGTTCTTAAACACCCAAGTATGTTCAAGATCCAATAAAGGTGCAGAAGAGGAGAAAAGAAATGGGATCAGAAGTAAAAATTTGGTTTTAAAATATTTCATCATTTTCCTTTGTCCAGTTCATTGTAGGTTGGAGCTAATATGGTTCCTCTTCACTTTTCTCAGTCGTTCCACCAGTCCTGATTCACTGCTGTCATCCACTCCACGCTGCGTTGTCTAAGACAGTTCTTCACTAAAGGCAGAAACATATTATCATAATGTTGTGTGAACTCTCGCGTTGCACTCTAACCTGTCCAGAAAGATGTGCTATGTCTTTTTCACAATGCAGTTCATGTCATGGCTGATGGAGAGACACTGCTTTTGGTAAAACATTTCACATCATTTTTCATTAGCTCTTAATGAATCTCACTGGACTTTACTCTGACACTAAGTATGTGTATGTCCGTAATGTTTGTTAGGTCATACCTATCTGCACTAATTTGTATGAATTCAGGCAGCGGCTCATCACTCGAGACCGTATTGTGGGCTGTTATTTTATAACTAAAGATAAAATGGTTCAAAGTACTTTTTAATTCACTGTGCATTTATTTCTTCCAAATTCATTAACGTTCATTCATTTTCTAATACACATCAAGACAAGTAGAATATAGCCACTTAGCACATCCCTCCCTCTTTCAACTGAACAGACTTGTTCCCCTTCCACAGTCAGAGCAAGTTACTATGTCGCTAGAGGTAATGGACGTGAAGCTGGTTATAAGTTTAGTAAATTTAAGAAAGTTTTCTGTACTTATATGTCAATAATGGACTTCTACACTCATATAATTTGTCCCATTTATTCATATCACCAGTCTGCAAACATTAACAAGTTTATGCAACATATTGTACATATACTGTATATGCATGGTTCAGTGATTTGATAGAATCTGAGGACATTCTTGTAGAACATACATTCATTTACTAACAAGTATTTTTCACAGGTATGTTATAAAACATATTCTTAGAGTCATGAAAGTATAATATAGTTTTCAAGAGGTTTCTTTCAATGGCAAGGAGTGCTCATTGAGATAGTCCTTTTTGAGTCTGAGTGGTTCTGAAATATGTTTGAATTCTTTTCACTGCTGGAAAACACCTTTTGATTGAAATGGTTAGCAATAAGGCACATGACTTTTTTACTTACAGTAGGACAGATTTTTTTTTTGTGTATGTGTGTGTGGCTGTGCATCTGTGAGGATGGGACCCTGCCAAATATAAGATGAATTCTAATACTGGAGATGACACGAACACCCAGCCCCCTGAGCCAGAGGAATTAACCAATGAAAGTAAAGTCCCCCAACCTGGCCAGGAATCGAACCTCGGGCTTGTTGGACCAAAGATCAACACGCTAACCATTTAGCCATGGAGCCAGAACACCAGGCTTAATAATAAGATATTTATCGAATCCTGAAGTATTTGAGTTCATTTGATGAATAAATTTCAGAAAGTCCAGACATATGAACAAATGCACCAAAGTAATGTACATATGAAGTAATAAGAGACTGGTATGCATTTCTTGCAAAATACCCTGAATAAATTTCAAAAGTTGGAATCCAGGAGAGGCAAAAGCTCAGGTTTCTCTATGTTTGAAAATCGATTCCACAAATAATTGATCAGTGTATCCAAAATTTTCAAATAGTCCCTACAATAAGAAGTGGTTCTATCATCATTTGTGACAGAAATTTTTGGCCCTTTTTATAGGATCTTTATTTCCTGATGATGATGATGTTTGTTGTTTAAAGGGGCCTAACAGCTAGATCATCAGCCACTAATAGTACGCAGTGGAACAAAATTAAACGATAATTATAACTTCAAAATATATCCACTAACTAAAATAAAAATTGAATGATGTTGAGAAAATCGACCATGAATCCAAAACAGTGGATCCAATTTACAGCGCCTTCCTTTCTGACATGATGCTTGTTATAAAAAGCAGTCCAAAATCCAGGTCACTGTCCCCTTGTAATAGTACTAATCTGGTAAAGCAGAACTATGGTGTTCCTCCTGTAGTGTTACTAATCACAGGTAATATAGACTCATGGTGGTAATAAGCACAGGTAATGCAACCCCATGGTATGTCGCACATAATGGAACACAAACCTATGGTTTTGATTATAAGGGCACCACTCGCAAGCAACGCAAACCCATGGTGCTCTTCACACAGTGGCACTAATCACGAGCGCTGGTATTCCCATAGTATTCCTCACATAGTGGTACCGCTCACCTGGTGGTACTAATAATAGCTAATGCATATCACACATTATGGGTCCACTTTTTTTTTTTTTTTTTTGCCAGGGGCTTTACGTCGCACCGACACAGATAGGTCTTATGGCGACGATGGGATAGGAAAGGCCTAGGAGTTGGAAGGAAGCGGCCGTGGCCTTAATTAAGGTACAGCCCCAGCATTTGCCTGGTATGAAAATGGGAAACCACGGAAAACCATCTTCAGGGCTGCCGATAGTGGGATTCGAACCTACTATCTCCCGGATGCAAGCTCACAGCCGCGCGCCTCTACGCGCACGGCCAACTCGCCCGGTCATTATGGGTCCACTCACAGGCAACAAAGACCCATGGTGTTCATCACATAGTGGTACTATTCAGAGTCAACGTAGACCCGTGGTTTTCATATACACTCAACTCTCGATTAACCAGGATAATGTAAGGTTAAGGCTTCCTGGATAAGTAAAATCGCGGTTAACCCGCAAAAAGTTAAAAAATAGAACAGGCGTACTGAAAGTACAGTTAAAATGATAACAAATGACACTACTGTATTGTTTTTTATTACCTTACCTAATACGTTACAGTAAAAGTAGCACTTAGCACTATTAATAAATGAAAAATAAACAGCATTTTTCGTTGAAACTAATAAGGCAAAGAAAAATAATCAGACTACTTGACTTTACTCTTTCTGAAAATAATCTGTCATGGTTTTCTGCTTTTGTACAAATAACTTCAAATTCGCACCACCCCTGCTACTATTACGACTCAGCAATATTATCCCGACCCTTTGTAATTCTGTATTACTGTCACTCCTAACACTCGTGCATTTTTGGTGTTTTGGATATCGCTGTTAAGCTGCAGCACGGTTGATCCGATTACGGTAAATCGAGAGTTGAGTGTAGTGGTACTACTCATAGGTATCGCAGACCTATTCTGAACACACGGGAACCAACACATTCCAGCATAGCGTACGGCACCTTTCCTCGCATGGACTTCGCACAGCTGAGTGCCCAAACCCCATCTCGGTGGGATACAAGCGATGATACTAATCCCAGGCAACGCCTAGACGTCTGGTATTCCTCACATAAAGGTACTACTCCTGGGTAGTGTAGATCCATGGTGTTCCTCATGGTTCTTTTAGTTGCCTCTTACGACAGGCAATGGATACCGTGGGCTTTGTTTCCTGGTTAAGACTGAAGTACTTAACACTATTGCCAGGACGTTTCTTTTTTTTTTTTTTTTTCTCATCTTTCAGAAAATTCTTACATTATTCTATTTTCTTGATGCAAATGTCATTAAATTTTGCTTGCAGTAAATAAAACAGAAGTTTTGCCAATTTGAGCAAACAAGCTGAGAAAAATCGTTGAAATTGCAATCTCTGCGTGTACTACTGATGCCTCTAAAAACAAACCCTCGTTTCTCCACCCTGTTTCTTAAGATCACTGGCAAATGAATTGAAAATATGATCAAATTGTTTTTATTTTCTCAGAAAATGTCAGCTATTATTTTTTTTGGAAAAAATCCACTGAGTAGGGGTTATTGTAGGTAAAAGTTTTTCTCACAAAACTTAGCGTAGGCTGCCTCTCTCATAATGACCTTGAAAGGAGTCTGACTCATTGGCTGAATGGTCAGCATACTGGCCTTCAGTTCAGAGGGTCTCGGGTTTGATTCCCGGCCGGGTCGGGGATTTTAACCTTCATTGGTTAATTCCCATGGGCTGGGTGTTTGTACTGTACCCAACATCCCTGCAAATCACACACCACACATAACACTATCCTCCACCACAATAACATGCAGTTACCTACACATGGCAGATGCCGCCCACCCTCATCAGAGGGTCTGCCTTACAAGGTCTGCACTCAGCTAGAAATAGCCACACGAAATTATTATTATACCTTGCAAGGAAAGCTGAGAGAGTAATATAGTCAACAGACTGTTTCAGAACCAAATTTAGTTTATGTGCACTGCAATACACAAAATGTGCAGTTTCATCGATTCTCTTTTGAAGATGATATAGATGTTGATTCCCATAGGGAATCTGAGATATTTGTCCTGAATGAGCAAATTTATAATACCAATATAAATGGTCCGTTATTGGACATTATAAATTTTCCAGCTAGCTCATTCTTGGTTGCCAGCGTTTCGCCCTCGTGTGCTAGGGTGGGCTCATCTGTTGGTACCTAGCACACCTACCAATACGCTGGCTAGTACATACCGTGGAGGCCACTGCGTAGGCTAACTGGAGCCACCGGCAGTGCCAATGCACTAAGAGACTTTGTCTCATCACTAAAAATTGATGCCTGCTTGGCCATCAGATGATATAGATGTTGATTCCCATAGGGAATCTGAGATATTTGTCCGGAATGAGCAAATTTATAATACCAATATAAATGGTCCGTTATTGGACATTATAAATTTTCCAGCTAGCTCATTCTTGGTTGCCAGCGTTTCGCCCTCGTGTGCTAGGGTGGGCTCATCAGTTGGTACCTAGCACACCTACCAATACACTGGCTAGTGCATACCGTGGAGGCCACTGCGTAGGCTAACTGGAGCCACCGGCAGTGCCAATGCACTAAGAGACTTTGTCTCATCACTAAATATTGATGCCTGCGTAGCCATCAGATGATATAGATGTTGATTCCCATAGGGAATCTGAGATATTTGTCCTGAATGAGCAAATTTATAATACCAATATAAATGGTCCGTTATTGGACATTATAAATTTTCCAGCTAGCTCATTCTTGGTTGCCAGCGTTTCGCCCTCGTGTGCTAGGGTGGGCTCACGGTATGCACTAGCCAGCGTATTGGTAGGTGTGCTAGGTACCAACTGATGAGCCCACCCTAGCACACGAGGGCGAAACGCTGGCAACCAAGAATGAGCTAGCTTGAAAATTTATATCTCTTTTGAAGATGCAGAGCAAAGTTCTCTGTGAAACGTAAAGATACAGCATAAGCTTAATATCAAGTCTATAATTACAGGCTGTGAAAGCATCAATCTAAATACTAGTGTCTTGTCTATCAAATCCATTCATTCAGTCTTATCAGAAATGATTTCCACTAACATCAATAAACTTCAGAAAATGCTCCTGAATTTTGTCACTGGTAAACATCTTTTTCTTCTATATGCCTTGCTCAGTCTCTCGGACATTTGTGATCAGTATGGACAGTGTTTATCGATCTTCAGCAACACAGTAGAGTTGTGCTATGGTTCGTATTCCAGTTCTGTCTTGACTGTTCTTGAGACATGACATTCTTTTTCTGCCTACGCCTCTCTGTCCTTTGATTTTGCCCTTTAAAATGAGGTGTAATACTTCATATCTTTCACCACATAACACATGCCCCAAGTGCGCAATTTTCCTGCATTTGATGTTGATCAGTTGTTCTCTTTTTGAGTTTGCTCTCTGTAACATTTATTCATTACAGATGTGTTCTAACTGGGAGACTCTTAGCTTTCATTTATGATACCACACCTCTAGAGCTTCCAGCCTTTTTATGATGGTGCTCGTTTTTAATGTCCAAGCTTCAACTCCATAAAGCAAAATTGACCAAACGTAACATTTAACCATGCGCTGTGTCAGTTTGAAGTTTAAGGCATCATCACACAGTAAAGCCTTCATCTTCTTGAAAGCTGATCTTGCCATTTCTATACGGGTCTTAATTTCGAGATCTGGGTTTACATCATCAGTTAACATCTATAAGAGTTTTGTCTGTACATCAGACTTTAAAAAGAATGCTATTTCTGCTTTGGTCGTGTCCACAGTAACAAGGAAATGCACTTTTTAATTTTCTGTCTGTATGTATGTACGGGCATCATGAGAAAATGGCTGAAGAGAATTTATTGAAAATCAGTATGTAAAGTCGGAAAATGATGCACTACAATCTAGGCTATAAATAATTTTATTCACGCTGAGTGAAATGGTAGTTTAGGGAAAGGCTTAAAACTTAATTCTCAAATACACTGACTGACAGAGCAAATGCAACACCAAGAAGGAGTGGTCAGAACTTTATGCCAATTGCAGGGTAGACTGACGTCACTGAGGTATGCTCATGATGTGAAATGCGCTGCTGTGCTGCGCACGTAGCGAACGATAAATGGGACACGGCGTTGGCGAATGGCCCACTTCGTACCGTGATTTCTCAGCCGACAGTCATTGTAGAACGTGTTGTCGTGTGCCACAGGACACGTGTATAGCTAAGAATGCCAGGCCGGCGTCAACGGAGGCATTTCCAGCAGACAGGCGACTTTACGAGGGGTATGGTGATCGGGCTGAGAAGGGCAGGTTGGTCGCTTCGTCAAATCGCAGCCGATACCCATAGGGATGTGTCCACGGTGCAGCGCCTGTGGCGAAGATGGTTGGCGCAGGGACATGTGGCACGTGCGAGGGGTCCAGGCGCAGCCCGAGTGACGTCAGCACGCGAGGATCGGCGCATCCGCCGCCAAGCGGTGGCAGCCCCGCACGCCACGTCAACCGCCATTCTTCAGCATGTGCAAGACACCCTGGCTGTTCCAATATCGACCAGAACAATTTCCCGTCGATTGGTTGAAGGAGGCCTGCACTCCCGGCGTCCGCTCAGAAGACTACCATTGACTCCACAGCATAGACGTGCACGCCTGGCATGGTGCCGGGCTAGAGCGACTTGGATGAGGGAATGGCGGAACGTTGTGTTCTCCGATGAGTCACGCTTCTGTTCTGTCAGTGATAGTCACCGCAGACGAGTGTGGCGTCGGCGTGGAGAAAGGTCAAATCCGGCAGTAACTGTGAAGCGCCCTACCGCTAGACAACGCGGCATCATGGTTTGGGGCGCTATTGCGTATGATTCCACGTCACCTCTAGTGCGTATTCAAGGCACGTTAAATGCCCACCGCTACGTGCAGCATGTGCTGCGGCCGGTGGCACTCCCGTACCTTCAGGGGCTGCCCAATGCTCTGTTTCAGCAGGATAATGCCCGCCCACACACTGCTCGCATCTCCCAACAGGCTCTACGAGGTGTACAGATGCTTCCGTGGCCAGCGTACTCTCCGGATCTCTCACCAATCGAACACGTGTGGGATCTCATTGGACGCCGTTTGCAAACTCTGCCCCAGCCTCGTACGGACGACCAACTGTGGCAAATGGTTGACAGAGAATGGAGAACCATCCCTCAGGACACCATCCGCACTCTTATTGACTCTGTACCTCGACTTTTTTCTGCGTGCATCACCGCTCGCGGGGGTCCTACATCCTACTGAGTCGATGCCGTGCGCATTGTGTAACCTGCATATCGGTTTGAAATAAACATCAATTATTCGTCCGTGCCGTCTCTGTTTTTTCCCCAACTTTCATCCCTTTCGAACCACTCCTTCTTGGTGTTGCATTTGCTCTGTCAGTCAGTGTATTTAAGAAGATGTACAATATTATAGGGAAGGATCCACCTTTCAATACTCCGTAGTAAGTTGAACTAAAAAGTAGTTACAACCTGTTTATTGGGACCGGTTTCAACACATTTCAAGTGTCATCATCAGCCAATTAGCGAAGATCTTAAAACAACTAGTACATTGAATACAGGCAAAAAATTAACATTGTATCATATCGTAGCAATTCAGTTAATGTTCAAAACACAATAATCACAGTCAAGAGAGTAAACAGAACATCACTATCTTGCGCCGAAAACAAATATAGTTGAAGTTCATAAGTAGGTCAAGTATGCACTTATGTAAAGTCGTTGCTAGGCATGTCTTGTAGGCATTTGTTTCTCCGGCCGAAGAGTAAAAGGTGACGTGAGTGAAGTCTTAGGAAAACAGTGTAGGATTTAATTTCGTCAAATTCAAAGTGGATATATAGGTTTTAAAATAATTTAAAACATTAAAAAAGAATAAAGCCAAATAAAAATATATTTAAAAAATAGGAAGAAATAACGAAAGAAATACGAGGTTCAACTCGAAACAACTTGCCGTAGTAATTGATAAAGAAATGATAAATAGAGAAAGGGGGTGGGGGAACGTTTATTAGAGGGTGGTGATGGTGGTGGTGGTGGTGGTTATTGTTATTAGAGGAAATACAATTGGGCAGCAATCCTTAATATAACACTAATTCGAAAAAAAAAGAGGAAGAGAACCGACACTTCGAAAAATGAAGATATCGGTTAAAGGAAGACAAGGACCACAAAGGGCGTGAAAATGAAAGACTCCCTAGCCCTCGCAAACCTAATAGCATCAGGGTCGGAAAAGAACAAGAGTTGACCAAGGGAGGTCGGACAGGATAGATGAAAGTGAGGAGCCTGGCACAAGTAAGTGGAAGCAACGGCGACCACGGGGCCCTTAGCTGAGTCCTGGCATTGCTTCCACTTACTTGTGCCAGGCTCCTCACTTTCATCTATCCTGTCCGACCTCCCTTGGTCAACTCTTGTTCTTTTCCGACCCCGATGCTATTAGGTTTGCGAGGGCTAGGGAGTCTTTCATTTTCACGCCCTTCATGGCCCTTGTCTTCCTTTAACCGATATCTTCATTTTTCGAAGTGTCGTTTCTCTTCCTCTTTTTTCCTCGAATTAGTGTTATATTAAGGATTGTTGCCCAATTGTATTTCGTCTAATAACAATAACCACCACCACCACCATCACCACCCTCTAATAAACGTTCCCCCACCCCCTTTCTCTATTTATCATTTCTTTATCAATTACTACGGCAAGTTGTTTCGAGTTGAACCTCGTATTTCTTTCATTATTTCTTCCTATTTTTTAAATATATTTTTATTTGGCTTTGTTCTTTTTTAACGTTTTAAATTATTTTAAAACCTATATATCCACTTTGAATTTGACGAAATTAAATCCTACACTGTTTTCCTAAGACATCATTCACGTCACCTTTTACTCTTCGGCCGGAGAAACAAATGCCTACAAGACCTGCCTAGCAACGACTTTACATAAGTGCATACTTGACCTGCTTATGAACTTCAACTATATTTGTTTTCGGCGCAAGATAGTGATGTTCTGTTTACTCTCTTGACTGTGATTATTGTGTTTTGAACATTAACTGAATTGCTACGATATGATACAATGTTAATTTTTTGCCTGTATTCAATGTACTAGTTGTTTTAAGATCTTCGCTGATTGGCTGATGATGACACTTGAAATGTGTTGAAACCGGTCCCAATAAACAGGTTGTAACTACTTTTTAGTTCAACTTACTACGGAGTATTGAAAGGTGGATCCTTCCCTATAATATTGTACATCTTCTTATTTCTCTATTCAATACGGAACAATCATGTTTTTAACTTTAAATCTCAAATATTTGTCATTAACGGTCCCATCAATAAATACTACATAACTGAAGTTATATGGAATTAAATTTCCAATCATTTATGTCTTACATATTTTTACTGTACCAGCTATGGTAACAGAGATATTCGTAAATTTCGATTTTTGTTGTTTAGTCTATATCAACACCGAACCACGCGAAAATGGGTGAATAGAATAATAAAAATCGGTATGTAATATCTGAGAATAAGGTGCTACAATCCAGGTTATAAATCATTTTTATTCATGCTAGATGAAATGGTAGTTTAGGGGAAGGTGCCTAAAATTTAACTTTTTATTTTTAAATACCTATGTTATTGATCTTATCGAAAAGTATTACCGGTAGTTTAGGGGAAGGTGCCTAAAATTTAACTTTTTATTTTTAAATACCTATGTTATTGATCCTATCGAAAAGTATTACCGGTACATACCGTAACAAAAGTTATATAAAGAATACAAGTTCCAATCATTTATGTCTTATACAGTTTTACCGTACCAACTATGATAATAGAATAATTCATTTAGACTTTTGTTGCTTAGGTTATATCAGTGCCAAGCATTGTTAACATGGAAATATTGTTTAATAGTGTTAACTGGCCATGGTTTTTGTCATAATTGTCTTAAGGTGTAAAACTGTATGGTAATCAGTCCGTATCAACAAAGAAAAATGTAAAGGTGATCATAAAAAAATTGAAATTTGTAAAGGAATGATCGCTTGAAGAAGAGTCGGAAGAAAACTAAATGTGAAGGCCTACAATATCGAAAGCTCATAAAACTAATCTAAACTATTGACCATCATTGTGATGTGATTTCTCTTCTGCTGCCATCCATCTCCGATAGATGGAATTATCGCTGTGTCCTGAGTAAAACAGCATACCTGAATACTGATGGAAAGTAACTGGGGAGTTCAATACTTTGTACGTGCTATATGATTGTCCTGTCAACGAGGGGTACTGCAGATAGTATTGTATACAACAAGAAAGCTGCGATTGGTTATTCACATCATTGGCTTGGTCCAGGGATGGCAAACCTTTCACGACTAGCGTGTCACTTAAGGTCTTGTTTATTACTTTTTACTCTGTAGTGCGCCATTGGTTAATTTCCTTTAAAATCATCATGAAACCCCTCATTTTACTTCATTTAGGTATTAGATTTCATTACATTACATTTAAATCCATTTCACTGAATGGATCATGATTTTATTTTGCAAACATCACTGAAAATATCCAACTCGTTGGCTGAATGGTCAGCGTACTGGCGTTCGGTTCAGAGGGTCCTGGGTTCGATTCCAGGCCGGGTGGGGATTTTAACCTTCATTGGTTAATTCCAATGGCCCGGGGGCTGGTGTTTTATGCTGTCCCCAACATCCCTACAACTCACACACCACACATAACACCATTCTCCACCACAATAACACACAGTTACCTACACTTGGCAGATGCCGCCCACCCTCATCGGAGGGTCTGCCTTACAAGGGCTGCACTTGGCTAGAAATAGCCACACAAAATTATTATATACTGAAAATTACATTTTACAAACAGGTCAATTTTAAGAATAAGGTATATTTTTGCTCTGACCTAATAAAATTTGTAAAAAATATGGCTATAGAATTTATTGAGACATACTTCTTTAATTCTTTATTAAAACGTAATGTTGCTAGATTTTTGACCCATTTATTACATGTTGAAAGCATTAAAATGACATGCGACAGAAGTCATGTGCGTGTCATAGGTTTGTCATGCCTGGTTTAGACTGTTTAAGTGGTAACATAAGTCACACAAGAAAGCAAACTGCTGGATAGTGATGGGCAATCTGAGATGGGGTCTTGAGATCTCTCAAAACCAGCGCAGGCACTGTTTCTCACAAGAAATCTTGAGAGCATTGTCCCCGCATTGGGGCGAGCAGTGTGTCCGTAGGCCTACAGGTAGTCCGAGCTTAATGTTGTTTGTACCGAGTATGCGAATAGCCAACCAGACGCCTTCTCCATTCTGTAAATGTGTTAATAAGTGACCGGGGCTTTCATTTCTACCAAGTTCTATTTCGATGCAGTATAACATATCATAAGTTATGAGTTTCATTATGGTCCGTATTGACGATCATTATCAAAGGGTAGAGAAGGGTCCACCTATTCAATACCACAAGTTTGTGTATTGTCTTACAAAACTGGGACTAGTTTCAACCCCATATATATTGGGTCATCTTCAGCCATGTTACAGTTGGAAGACATATAGTCCGCGCACCTTTTAGCGATATTCTTTGTATGGGGTTGAGGAGTAAGGAGGGAGCTCTCCTGGTTCTGGTAATACTGCCAACTGAATGGAAATGAAATCCCGATGGAATCGATAATATGATCGATTGATATGAATTTTCTAAACCTTTATTACCTTAAGCCAACAACTGTGTCATACACACATATAATATTATATAACATTTCTCGATGCGAATGTTGTCCTAGCATGAATTCTCTAGTTTGGCTATGCTATGTAAACAACAACAGTACTAGTACGTAAAGTGTGCGCAAGATGTTGCACAGCGATGCATAAGCGATTCATAGTTTGTGTTTCAAAGGTTGCCAATACTAATCTCGAAGATACCCGAGGTTGACTGATTCAGCACTAGGGTGTCCATGTATCGCTAAAAGGTGCGCGTACTATATGTACACCTATAACCAATAATAAATTAAACACTTTAGTATGCCACAATTTACAATCTTAATTTAAAACCTTGATGAAGTCCGAACAACACATCCAAACTTGAAACTAAATCACACATAAAATGTGCTGTGGTTGATGCCAAACTATGTCATCGCTCCTACAGCAGTCACATGTTTTTGAGTTGATCTGGAAGTTGGCATCCCTATTTGTATAAACGAGAAACTTGATTTATAATATATATTTGTTTAATGTAATATGGGTAATGACTTTTATGTAGCTTGAAGGGGAACATTCATAATTTTGAATAGGTATTCCTTTTCGTCAGATGTAATGATCGATTGTTTAATTTGGTTTGAAGTGAATGTCCCTGTGTTCTTCGTAAGTTGCTTGCATCTGATACGGACACCAACACCAGATTGACTGTTGATAGGGAGCAGGAGTATAGCTTATTTGTAAGTTTCATTATTGTCCGTATTGAGAACTGATCACTATCAAAGGGTAGGGTGGCGGAAGATGACCCCCTATATATGGGGTCGAAGCTAGTCTCAGTTATATAAGACAGTATAGTAGCTTATGGTATTGAATAGGTGGACCCTTCTCTACCCTTTAATACCAGTATAACATAATTATAAAGGATATGCATTCTAGCATTGTATGCAGTGGTAAGTACACAAACGAGTAGGCTAAGTGCAGAAACTGATGAATACTGTAGGTACACCTACCTGGATACAAGAGGCGTGCATTATTCGAACTTGAGACGGAGCAAGATACGCCTTGCTGTATATGCAACCACCATCACACAGGAGTGGAACGTGTAATCTAAAATGCCTGAGTTTGCTCCAGTTCTTACGACAGGTAGGTGTACATCATTATCAAACCCAACATTTAATATCATATGACCACTGCTTGTGTTTACCAATATTTACGCAACAAAGGAAATAATTCCTTACAATGTTATAGAATATTAATTAGGTACTTCGGTATATGACGGTGCAATGTGTAATTGTATCTTACCGTAGGCAGCAACTTTAAACGATGTCCAAAACGCAATGTAAGACGTGGATGTAGGTTATTTTGAAGAATGCCACATGGCACAACCCGCCAGGTTATTTATTCAAAAGAAGCAAAACACGTCAGCAGAAATATTTCTGGGATGATCCGGCACTTCAAAATACATATCGCTGAAAAAGAATCGTCACAGAGAATACCGCTGGCCCGGCCTGCATCACAAGAAGCCACCCTGTCGACAACAACTGCGAGGTATCCAGGTAGGTGTACATCTCATCTACAGTTATTAACAAATTACACAGGGTTATTCAGGTAAGATGTCCACCTGAAGAACTCGTGAACAGTTTAAGATACTGACATTGTGTTTCCACTTTCATTAATGGTATTAAGGGGCCCATAGATGAACAAGCTGTACTTTTCTAGGCTTTTAACAAAATGTATCGGCACACGCATTTCCACATGACATGACATGACATGACATGGCGTTTAGTGCCGGGAGTGTTCGAGGACATGTTCGGCTCTCCAGCTGCAGGTCTTCTGATTTGACGCCTGTAGGCGACCTGCGACACTACAACTGTTTTAAGATCATTAATTATTTGTTCAATTTCACTTTCATTAGTAGGGGTTAAAAATAAGGAATTAGATTGGCCAGGTTCAAGGTGAGGGCATTTAGACTGAGGGATGTTCTTAGCTAAAGACAGACCCATATCAGTGAAATAAGTCATTAAATATAGTAGAAAATTGACTTGAATCAGTCACCAACTTATCATTTACTTGCTGCATATGCAACCACTATTACACATGAGTGGAACGTGTAACCTAAAATGCCTGAGTTTGCTCCAGTCCTTTCGACAGGGTAGTGATGGGCAAAGCTCCTGAGACCGGTTCTCCTTTGCTGCTATCTGTGCGACGTCTCAGTATATCATAGTATATCATCAGCAGTTTTCATACGGAAACGTCCGGTTCCATGGCTAAATGATTAGTGTGCTGGCCTTTGGTCACAGGGATCCCGGCAGGGTCGGGAATTTTAACCTTAATTGGTTAATTTCGCTGACGTTGGGGCTGGGTGTATGTGTTGTCTTCATCATCATTTCATCCTCATCACGACGCGCAGGTCGCCTCCGGGTGTCAAATAAAAGACCTGCATCTGGCGAGCCGACTTGTACTCGGACACTCCCGGCACTAAAAACATACGCCATTTCCATTTCATCAGTTTTCCCCTAATACCATTCTTAAAGCTCTAAATGCCGCATTTAAAGGGTAGTGGTTCGGCATACATGGAACAAGCCCACACCCCTTTCTCTCGTGCTGTCAGACAAAATTAGCTTCAAATTTATTTCAGACTACCATTTCAATAATACTGCTGGAATATACACCGTTCAAAAAAAATTAGGGGAACATGTTTTGTAACGTCTGGTATGCAAACGTTAATTTGGTAGATGGGGTTCCAATGGTCGTACAGCATACCTTAATACCTTAGGTACTCACGGTATGTCAAATCGAAGTTATACTCCATCTGTAGGTGTAGCCATGAATTAAACTGTCAAGTGACCTCTCAAAACAAAGTGAATAACGGTGTGTCGTTGTGAGGTACACATGCTGCCGCGGTCATTTGAGCATGTTGTACGTAAACCAGCACATCCCATGAGACATCTTAATGAGGTTCAAGTCAGGATGGACTTTCCGTCGTGTTGCTGTGGATCTCACTGTCTCTCCATCAGTCATTCAACGCTTGTGGAATCGCTAGTGAGACAAGCCAGTTCATAAGGAGGGTTGGACAAGGTCGTGGACACATGACAACCCCACAGAATGACCGATTTCTGAACATCTGCGCATTGCGGCGTCATTCAGCAACTGCCAGGGAACTGCAACAAGAGCTCAGGAGAGTCTCTGGAGTCACGGTGTCTGACCAGACAGTAAGGTACAGGTTAAGAGAAGTGTCCTTATGACCCAGGCGTCCTGTTCGAGTGCCCCGCTCAACACAGCAACATTGCGCAACTTGACTTCTGTTTGCCCGTACCCATGTCAACCGACAACTTCGTCAATTGAGACCTGTGTTGTTCACAGACAAGTCCAGATTTCCCCGACACAGGATGATGGACGTCAAAGTGTATGGAGATGCCGTGGTGAGCAGTACATGCCAAACGTTGTCCAGGAAGGCGACCAAATCGGACAAGGTTCGGTGATGTGTGGGGTGGCATCAGTATTGATGGCCGTACGGATCTTGTCGTCGTCCGTGGTAATCTTACCACTGCAGGGTACATCGAGCAGATACTGCTACAGCATATGTTGGTTGCTCAATCAATCAATCAATCAATACTGATCTGCATTTAGGGCAGTCGCCCAGGTGGCAGATTCCCTATCTGTTGCTTTCCTAGCCTTTTCCAAAATGATTTCAAAGAAATTGGAAATTTATTGAACATCTCCCTTGGTAAGTTATTCAAATCCCTAACTCCCCTTCCTAAAAATGAATATTTGCCCCAGTTTGTCCTCTTGAATTCCAACTTTATCTTCATATTGTGATCTTTCCTACTTTTATAAACGCCTTTCAAACTTAGTCTACTAATGTCATTCCACGCCATCTCTCCGCTGACAGCTCGGAACATACCACTTAGTCGAGCAGCTCTTCTTCTTTCTCTCAATTCTCCCCAACCCAAACATTGCAACATTTTTGAAACGCTACTCTTTTGTCGGAAATCACTCAGAACAAATCGAGCTGCTTTTCTTTGGATTTTTTCCAGTTCTTGAATCAGGTAATCCTGGTGAGGGTCCCATACACTGGAACCATACTCTAGTTGGGGTCTTACCAGAGACTTATATGCCCTCTCCTTTACATCCTTACTCCAACCCCTAAACACCCTCATAACCATGTGCAGAGATCGGTACCCTTTATTTACTTTCACCCCATCAATGCAGTAATTAAAACTGAGAGGTCTTTTCCTATTTGTGAAACTCACAACCTGACTTTTAACCCCGTTTATCAACATACCATTGCCTGCTGTCCATCTCACAACATTTTCGAGATCACGTTGCAGTTGCTCACAATCTTGTAACTTATTTATCACTCTATAGAGAATAACATCATCCGCAAAAAGCCTTACCTCCGATTCCACTCCTTTACTCATATCATTTATATATATATAAGAAAACATAAAGGTCCGATAACACTGCCCTGAGGAACTCCCCTCTCAACTATTACAGGGTCAGACAAAACTTCACCTACTCTAACTCTCTGAGATCTATTTTCTAGAAATATAGCAACCCATTCAGTCACTCTTTTGTCTAGTCCAATTGCACTCATTTTTGCCAGTAGTCTCCCATGATCCACCCTATCAAATGCTTTAGACAGGTCAATCGCGATACAGTCCATTTGACCTCCTGAATCCAAGATATCTGCTATATCTTGCTGGAATCCTACAAGTTGAGCTTCAGTGGAATAATCTTTCCTAAAACCGAATTGCCTTCTATCAAACCAGTTATTAATTTCACAAACATGTCTAATATAATCAGAAAGAATGCCTTCCCAAAGCTTACATACAATGCATGTCAAACTTACTGGCCTGTAATTTTCAGCTTTATGTCTATCACCCTTTCCTTTATACACAGGGGCTACTATAGCAACTCTCCATTCATCTGGTATAGCTCCTCCGACCAAACAATAATCAAATAAGTACTTCAGATATGGTACTATATCCCAACCCATTGTCTTTAGTATATCCCCAGAAATCTGATCAATTCCAGCCGCTTTTCTAGTTTTCAACTTTTGTATCTTATTGTAAATGTCATTGTTATCATATGTAAATTTTATTACTTCTTTGGCCTTAGTCTCCTCTATCTCGACATTATCCTTGAAACCAACAATCTTTACATACTGCTGACTGAATACTTCTGCCTTTTGTAGATCTTCACATACACACTCCCCTTGTTCATTAATTATTCCTGGAATGTCCTTCTCGGAACCTGTTTCTGCCTTAAAATACCTATACATACCCATCCATTTTTCACTAAAATTTGTATGACTGCCAATTATGCTTGCCATCATGTTATCCTTAGCTGCTTTCTTTGCTAGATTCAATTTTCTAGTAAGTTCCTTCAATTTCTCCTTACTTCCACAGCCATTTCTAACTCTATTTCTTTCCAGTCTGCACCTCCTTCTTAGTCTCTTTATTTCTCTATTATAATAAGGTGGGTCTTTACCATTCCTTACCACCCTTAAAGGTACAAACCTGTTTTCGCATTCCTCAACAATTTCTTTAAACCCATCCCAAAGTCTGTTTACATTTTTATTTACCGTTTTCCACCGATCATAGTTACTTTTTAGAAACTGCCTCATGCCTGCTTTATCAGCCATATGGTACTGCCTAACAGTCCTACTTTTAAGACCTTCCTTTCTATCACATTTATTTTTAACTACCACAAAAACAGCTTCATGATCAATAATACCATCTATTACTTCAGTTTCCCTATAGAGCTCATCTGGTTTTATCAGCATCACATCCAGGATATTTTTCCCTCTGGTTGGTTCCATCACTTTCTGAATCAGCTGTCCTTCCCATATTAACTTATTTGCCATTTGTTGGTCATGCTTCCTGTCGTTCGCATTTCCTTCCCAATTGACATCTGGCAAATTCAGATCTCCCGCTACAATCACATTTCTTTCCATGTCGTTTCCCACATAGCTGACTATCCTATCAAATAATTCCGAATCCACGTCAGTGCTACCCTTTCCAGATCTGTACACTCCAAATATATCAAGTTGCCTGTTATCTTTAGAAATGAGCCTTACACCTAGAATTTCATGTGTCTCATCTTTAACTTTTTCATAGCTTACAAATTCTTCTTTCACCAGAATGAACACTCCCCCTCCCACCATTCCTATCCTATCTCTACGATACACACTCCAGTGCCGTGAGAAAATTTCTGCATCCATTATATCATTTCTCAGCCATGATTCAACTCCTATTACAATATCTGGTAAATATATATCTATTAAATTACTTAATTCTATTTACAATACTTCTACAGTTCAACACTAACAATTTTATGTCATCCCTACTTGATTTCCAGTTCCCTGTTCCCTTATCACCGCTCACGTTGTTGGCCCTGAATGCAAACTCATACACGACAATGCCAGGGCTCATGTACCGCGCATCACCAGAGCTGTCTTGTGAGAACAGACATTCAAGAGATGGAATGGCCAGCAGTGAGTCCCGACCTTAATCCCATCAAGTATGTGTGGCATAGGCTTGACAGAAGTGTTCGTGGGCATCCTGTTCCACCACAGACTCTCCAAGACCACAAACAGGCTCTCATTGAAGAATGGGAACTGATACGGCAATGTGACCTCCGTTGACTTAAACGGAGCATGCCACGTAGGTGCCAAGCTGTGATTAATGCTCATGGAGGACATACACCATACTGAAGCTCTCCAACTGTGAGAAAAATCCATCCTGGAGGACTGTTATTACTTTCTTTTTCGCCCCTATTTGGACATTTTCGTTTGTGTTCTGTAAGTGAACGGGAATCCATCAATGTTCTTTTGTATACTTCAACAGTAAAGAATAAAGGTTTAGTTGGTAATATATCTGGGTGTAAGGTGTTTAGTGGAGCATGGCATACGTTCAAAAACATGTTCCCGTAATTTTTTGAACTGTGTATTTACTTTGTAGTATGTGTAAGAGGAGAAAAGATGTCTGAGGGTATAATTTACAGTCCAGGGCAGTTTTAAAGCAAGTATGTTTCTTAATACTTTCAACTGTTTTTATCTACCTTCAAACTTTTTCAGCTCTTTACCATTCTAAAATGCTCCTTGCGAAAGAGTTCTTACCGGATTCACCTGAAATTTCCAGAGAATATTTGAATATGTACAGGAATTGAAAGTAGTTCTGAATTTTAATATCAGTTGATATATTTTTAATCCTGAAATAGCAAGAAACTAGATTTTAATGTTGAAAACATATCTTAGCAGACAAAGTAAGGAGTCCTTATACTACGAAAAACGTAAAATTAAGCAATTTCCTCAATTGTGCCAGAAGTTCAAGGGCTAAAAGGCCCGGAAAGGTTTCAAATTATGAATCTTGGATAGCTCTATCAAACTAAAAATAATCGATTTCAAAAATCACTTCTGGCCTAAATGCAGTTCCGGAAAAACAGTCTAAAATTGCTTGTTTCTTTACTCATTTTCTTTTTTTATTCAAATCCTAGCCAAATTTAACTTATTTACATAATTCTTTCTGTAATGTGTTCCTTGGTTCAATACCATCTGGCGTTTTTTAATTTTTTGGAAAATGTCCACACCGAATGTAGTTTGTAAGGGCTTAAGTGAAATTCTGCATTGACTCACATTAGCTCTTGTAGTGATGCTTAATTTGAACAATACACTGACTCACATTGGCACTCATAGTTGTAGAAAAAGCAAACTGCTAATCTAATCGACCAGATAATGATGATTAAGCAAAGGATTATCATTTTTAGGAATAAATAAAGAATATATTCTCATACTTTATTATATTTTATTTACTTAAAATTCATAGCTCATATCCCCAGAATGTTTTCAACATCGGGTTGCTTGCTTGAAGGGATTTTTGCTTATTAAATATACATACATACATTAGCATTATAGACCGTTATGCATTTCAGCATTCAGTCTGCAAGCCTCTGAGAATTTACTACACAGCGCCACAATCTTCTATTTGCAACTAGTGCTGTGGCCTCATTTAGTTCTATACCTTTTCCGTCTTACTAATAAACGGTGTATAGCTTTTATACAAGGTTTATACACTGTTTATGTGAAATTCGTTACTAATAAACCGCGTATAAGCCTCCTGTGTATACATCTGTTATAGTTATTTATTGAATTGCTTATACAGACCAGGACCCTTGTATAAGCGCTGTATAACAGCGAGTAGCGGAAAATGAAACGAGTGAGCAGTTTATTTTCGTGCTATTTATTGTCTACAGTAATATAATCGCGGTGAAATATTCGACTTATCCATTTAACATGAACACACATTGAAAGAATGGATGATAACGTTGATAACCTTCACGGTATTTTAAACGTAGAAGACATAAACCATTCAGAGGTTATGGAGGCTAGACATCTTCGTAAAGTAAAACACTTTAAAGAGACGGAATTACAATGAATGACTATAAAAGAAATGATGGTTGGGCGTATTTTTGGGTAATAATGTGTTACGGTACTGCTTAATAGACTTTTGAAATTGCGAATTTATTACCGGTATACATTCCTCTACAAAGATCTTTATCAAATTTGAGTACCCTAAAAAGGGACATATTCCTCGACATAAAAATGGTATAACTTGAAAACCGTACGTAATATGATTTCCATACTTTGTAGTTGAATACGCAGAAATATGCTGTATAAATGCCTAATAGAAACTTTTTTGATCAAACCTTTCTTTTAAGCTACAAAGCAGTTTTTTCTTTCTCCTGAAAAGTAAGGAGTTTGGAATGTGTACATTTTTCAACTCGCCGATCCAATTACAATTGCTTATATTTTTCGTACTATCCCAGATAGGAGCTTTTGATCTTTTCTTAAGCTTTTCCATTTCTTTTTTGGCGTTCATTACACAAGCAAGCTGAAGAAATGTTGATATCAGTATAAGCCAATTTCCAGCTGACTCATTTTGTGTTGCCACTGCCTTTTCGATATGCCGTGCTACTGCGCGACTTTCCGGAAAGTTTTGCCTGTAGATAACCAGCAGAAGCGATCATAAAGGCCGTGAACATGCGAAAAACGCCAGTGAACTCCAGGAAGAGATCCCTACGCCTTGGAACGAGTGTGTACGTGCTGTATAGTAATACAATGCGTATACCACGTTTATTAGTAAGAAAAATATAAAACGCTTATACAGGGTTTATTCACTGTATTACTATACAAGTGTTAAACAACTGTATAAGGACTTTTTATTAGTGAGACCGTTTATCTTTAAATCATTAGAAACAGACCTAACCATCATCATCTTGGTCTCCTTCTACTTCTCTTACCCTCTATAACAGTCCATTATTCTCCTAGATAACCTATCCTCCTCCATTCGCCTCACATGACCCTACCACCAAAGCCGGTTTATGGGTACACCTTCATCCATCGAGTTCTTTTCTAATTTAGCCTTAATCTCCTCATTCTGAGTACCCTCCTGCCACCAGTTTGTACCAGCAATCATTCTCGCTACTTTCATGTCTGTTACTTCTAACTTATGAATAAGATATCCTGACTCCACCCAGCTTTCGCTCCCATAAAGCAAAGTTGGTCTGAAAACAGACTGATGTAAAGATAGTTTCGTCCGGGAGCTGAGTTCCTTCTTACAGAATACTGTTAATCGGAACAGTGAGCTCACTGCATTAGCTTTACTACACCTTGATTCAATCTCACTTACTATATTACCATCCTGGGAGAACACGCAGCCTAAATACTTGAAATTATCTAGCTGTTCCAGCTTTGTATCACCAATCTGACATTCAATTCTGTTGAATTTCTTACCTACTGACATCAATTTAGTCTTCTAAAGTCTAATTGTCATACCATACTCTTTGCACCTATTTTCAAGTTCCAAGATATAAGACTGCAAGCTTTCGGCAAAATCTGCCATTAACATCAAGTCGTTGGCATAGGCCAGACTGCTTACTACATTTCCACCTAACTGAATCCCTCCCTGCCACTTTATGCCTTTCGGCAGATGATCCATGTAAATTACGAACAGCAAAGGTGAAAGATTACAGCCTTGTCTAACCCCTCTAAGTACCCTGAACCAAGAACTCATTCTACCATCAATTCTCACTGCAGCTTAATTTTTAACGTAAATGCCTTTGACTGATTTTAATAATCTACCTTTAAATCCATGGCGAACATCTTTTCCCTCAGTACCCTGTCATATGCTTTCCCTACCCCCCCTCATACTCTGTTCATTTTTTCGGCTGGGTGGCGCTCGTCTCGCATTCTCAGTCAGCCCAAGCATAATTCAATGGGCAGACGCCTAGTTGGCTGTAGCCTCCCCTCACCATGGCAGATTGCTCTCTACTCATCAAGAACGTGGACACTGTTCATATTCCCGCTGATATTCGCCAGGAGCTTGTCAACCTTAGTACGCGGATTAACGTCATCTTCCGCCTACAAGATGCATCCTCTGGTCAACCTTCTCCGAATGTTGTGGCATTCTTAACAGATCCACTAGAAGCCGCGACTCTTCGCGCCTCTGCCCACGTCTATCTCTTCCATAAAGAGCATAAAACACTTTCTCCTCCGGACCATATTTTGCACCAATTGGCCTCTGACCCTCACTTTCCCATCAAAATCGTGTCCCCTTACGCTACTTCCCTCCCTGTCTCTCACCTCCCCGTTACTACTCTTACTACCACTCTTCCTACTGTCACCCCTGCCACTACCACCTCTGTCGTCCCTACTACCCCGACATCTGTTTCCTTTGTCACGTATAGCCATCCATCTCCTATCATGACCACCGCCACCACTACCCTCTCTACACCCCTAACATCTTCCCAGTTGCCCCCTCTCACGGATGCCACCGTCGACACTGAACGTACCTCTACACCACCACATCAACAGTCTTCATCACCGAGCTGCGTCGTCCGTGGAATAGATCCTGTTATCACCGACCACGACATTCTCCACGAACTGCAACTGGAGGGCGTTCCCGTCAGCAAGGTTTTCCGAATCTTCAACACCGATGGTCCGACCTTCATGGTCCGCCTCCGACTCTCTTCCGTCGCCGACGTCGATCATCTCATTACCTCCGGAGTTCACTTTCGCGGCAGAACCCATCGAGTGGAGCCCTCTCGCTCCCCGCCGCGGCACGCCCGACCCCCCACTTCTTCGCAACCCTCTCCTGCATGTTCTCCTCCTACCACCGCTTCTTCTCGCTCCCCACTCGCTCCGCCACTGCAACAACCTCAGGTCCCTACTTCCTACCAACCTGTTCCCCTACCGTCTCTTCCGATACTGGACCTTCTCCGTCTACTGGCCACATCCGTCACTAACCTGTCTACCACTCTATACTACTTCCTCTTACAATCCTACTCTGTCCCTCCCTCTCCCATTCCACAGTACTCATTACCTCCTGCCACTCAATATTTGTAAACTCTCTTGTACGACTCTGTAATAAAGTTCCTCTATCTACGCGCCCGAGATACATTGTAACGACTACCTTCCTTGCCGTACTTTCTCTGGTGTTCGCGAGGGCCTTGCTCTGGGCGGGGTGCTTTGCGGATCTCCCCTGGGTCCCGCCTTGTGGTTCCGCTGCCCCTGCGCCTACTTTTATATTATTCCCTATACGGTATGTACCATACATACCCTCTTTAATACTCTCTACTTTTCTTTATCGAACAGCCAAAGAGCTCCTTAGTTGAGCTGGTGGCCCACCCCCTCCTCTCCCGAGGAGCGGGAATGAACCAACCACGTGATGATGATGATGATGCTTTCCCTAGATCTCTGAAACATAAACACGGCTGTCTATTCCTCTTGTAGCATTTTTCAATTACCTGCCGCATACTGAAAATCTGATCCTGACAGCCCCTCTGTGGTCTGAAACCACACTAGTTTCCATCCACCTCTCAACCACTGATTCCACCCTTCCTTCCAAGATGCCAGTGAATACTTTGCCTGGTATACTGATCAATGAGATACCTCGATAGTTGTTGCAATCCTTCCCGTTCCCTTGGTTATAGATAGGTGCAGTTACTGCTTTTGTCCAATCTGAAGGTACCTTACCAACACTCCATGCTAATCTTACTACTCTATGAAGCCATTTCATCTCTGCCTTTCCACTATACTTCCATCATTTCAAGTCTATTTTCATCTATTCCTGCTGCTATATGACAATGGAGTTTATTTACCATCTTTAACACTTCCTCAAACGTAATTTCACCATCATTTTCCTCCTCTCCATGAGCTTGGTTGTTAGCGACACCACCAGCAAAATTTCCTTTTACGTTAAGAAGATATTCAGAATATTCCCTCCACCTGTCCAGTGATTTCCTGGGATCTGTTATGAGTTTACCTAAATTACCCAAAACACAGTTCATTTCCTTTTTCCCTCCCTTCCTAAGATTCTTTGTTACTGTCCAGAATGGTTTCCCTGCTGCTTGACCTAGCCTTTCCATGTTATTACCACAATCTTCCCACGACCTCTTTTTGGATTCAACAACTATTTGTTTCACTCTGTTTCATCTACGTACAATTCCCTGTTTGCATTGGCCCTTGTCTGGAGCCATTTCTGATAAGCCTTCTTTTTACGTTTACAAGCTTCTCTTACTTCATCATTCCACCAAGATGTTCGCTTTTTCCATCTTTACACAGAGTTGTTCCTAGGCATTTCCTTGCTGTTTCTACTACAGCATCCCTGTATGCCACCCATTCTCTTTCTATATCCTGAACCTGCTTACTGTCTACGGTTCGAAACTTCTCATTAATCATATCCAGGTACTTCTGTCTAAATTTCCTCATCCTGGAGATTTTCCACCCTTATTCGTTTGCAGACAGATTTCACTTTCTCTATCCTAGGCCTAGAGATACTTAGTTCACTATAAATGAGATAGTGGTCTGTATCATTGAAAAATCCCCAGAAAACTATTATGGATCTGGTGCCCCTAGCTTCCCATGTGTAGCGGTGAATAGTCTTATGCTTGAAGAATGTATTCGTGACTGCTAAACTCACACTAGCACAGAAATCCAGCAGACACTTCCCATTCCCATTAGCTTCCATATCTTCCCCACATTTACCAATCACTTTTCGTATCCTTCAGTTCTATTTCCAACTCTCTCATTGAAATCGCCCATTTGCGCTATCCTATCCTTGCTGTTGACCCTGACTATGATGTCACTCAATGCTTCATAAAAATTGTCAAATTCATCCTCATCTGCACCCTCACATGGTGAATACACTGAGACAATTCTCGTCCTAATTCCTCCAACTGCCAAATCTACTTGCATCATTCGCTCATTTACGTGCCTAACAGAAACTATGTTGCATGCAATGGTATTCCTGATAAACAGCCTTACCCCATATTCTGCCCTTCCCTTCTTTCTAACACTTGTCAAGTACACTTATAATCTCTTCCACGTTATCTTCCCTTAACCGAATATCACTTCCTCCTAGAACATCCAGATGCATCCTCTTTGCTGACTCAGCGAATTCTACTTTCTTTCTTTCTTCCATAAGCCCCATTAATACTGATATCTTCCCATCGAATTCCATTTCATTCGCCAAGTTGTTTCCAAGGAGTCCCTTGCCTGTCAAATGGGAGTGGGACTCTCTTACTCCCGTAGGTCCGAGGTTTGCTTAGAATGTTCTGAGCTGAGTAAATACATGAAGCAGGATGCAACCCTACTTCCACATAGTCTAAGTGAGGATCTCTCCTCTGATGGGTTAGGCCATGACTCAGAATATGTCCGAGATGCCCACTCCCATTCCATAGCAACTAGTATCCCAACTCTCAGGATCACTTACTAGGCCACTCAGCCGTTGACCATGGTTCACGAACTATGACATGACTACAGTAACCCACACCATGAACCATCCTATTGAATGAAAACTGAAAAAATTATATCTCTAATAGTTTATATCTGAATGCAAAACCTGAAGTTGTTCTTAAATATACAGTACCCTATGAGTATTTTTGACAAGTCTGCCAAATTGTAGCTCAAGAAAATGAAAACTACTGCAAAGAGCATTTTCCATGCAACATATAAAATTAAAAATTATTAGTCAATAACTCTGAAACCAATCCACTCCGAGTTTTGCGTGGGGCTATATCATATTAATATGTGCATGTGTTTTAAATTTGGTTTTGATAAGTGGTAAATTGTAGTTCAAAATTTCAGTTATGTCTCCCCTTAAATTGTTTTTTGCAAGAGTTCTTTTTTTTTTAAAGTCACAATGACAGATAGATCTATGGTGATGGTGGGATAGGACAGGGCTAGGAATGGGAAAGAAACAACCTTGCCTTTAATTAAGACACAGCTCAAGCATTTGCCTTGTGTGAAAATCATCTTCAGGTCAGCCAACATTGGGGTTTGAACTCACCATCCCCAGAATGCAAACTCATTAAATTCATCCAAGACAGTAATGTACACTTAATTTCTGATAAAACAACAGTTTCAAAACTTCAAGTATTTATTTTGTAGGAACATCATATTCAACAATATTCTTCCACAAGAAAATAAGTTGTGAAGGAAAATATTTTCAACAATTATTAGCTACAACACTTCCAACAATCATCTGTTTATTCCACCATAGTTAGTACAAGTAAAAACACTGAACTTGTCAACTTGTTTGGATTTCTATACACAAATAATATTTACAATGTTGGGTAATTTCCCTTAAAGGAATGAAAGTCAAACTAATAAATAAATTAGAACATATTCTATGTGTGGAACACACAACTATACTAATAATACCTAGCAATATACAAACAACGAAACATCTATAACAAGTTCACAACAATAAGAACACTAGAGATGTGCAGAAGTTATTAATGATCTACACACATGTACCAGTTCTTTTATTCCTAGTAATCTTTACAAAATAATATAACAAACCATACAATTAAACAGTGTTCATCATTTAGTTGTATTTCTTTTTCTAAAAAAAAATGTGTTTTACAAGAAGGGAAAGAGCACCGAGAAGAAAGTATTTTCTAAATGAGTATACGGTACTGAAACTGAATGGCACTATATTAGAAGATAAATTCCTAAAGATATGATAGGCCTATAATAGAAAATATATAGGAAAGGCAGTCTGAAAAATAATCACATTTGTCTTTATCTGTGAGACAGAAATTGTCTTTACCTCCTTACTGGGTAAGTTGCTCCTCTTTTATATTCTTCTCCTATGGTTTTGATTATATTTTACCTATTATACTGCTTTGTTGAAGAATCTGAACTACTGTGGATGTAAAATTAATGCTACAAAAAGACAAAATATCTAATTGGGCAGTGAGATCCTGGAATGGAACAAGAGAGTTAAATCTCTCTTGCCATGTTAACTTTTGTACTTAGAATAGAGTCTCAGAGAAATGCAAATTAATTACTAATCACAAGGTATCTGAAACAGGAAACAAGCAAAGGAAAGAACATGTTTCTTTTGACAGAAAACGCTTACTGCTTGTATGCAGATTTTATTACCTATGTTATTGCTATACCAACTCTAGTAATTGAAATTGCCTAGGTTTAGGAAGGTGGTAGTGGTGGTGATATAAGAGGAAGTACTATTGAGCAACACTAACGAGAGGGAAAGTGGAAGAGATCAAGGGCGCCCATACTCAGCCCCCCACCAAACACTCAAGGAAAGGAAAAAATCTAATATAGTCAGGTGTTTTCTTTCAAGAAAATTTTAAAGTCGGTATTACGTAGAAGTGGTAGTACCGCCTCCCACCAACTGACAGGGGATACCGTGGGTGTTATTCTACCATGGAATACAAGTCACCATTCACCTTTCAAAATACTAAAAATACTACATACCGCCAGGTCTAGCAACCCCCTCCCCCAAAAACTGTAATATGGGCGCCCATGGAAGAGATCTAATACTTTAAACAATGGAGATATCGGTAAAAGAAAGGGAAATAGCAAGAAGGACTCTCTAGGCCTTGCGAACCTAATACTAATGGAATCTGAAGAGAACAAAAGTTGACCAGGAGAGAGGAATGCAAGGAGTCTGATGCAAGTAAGTGGAAGTAATGTCAGATTCAGCTAGGGGAGCTATGCTGGACCCAAGCCCCCAAGTCAAGAGCCTCCCTTTTAGTCACTTCTATAATAATAGTGGCCTAGAACATGACACTATAGAAATGATTTCCCTGAGTAGAAGAAAGGGCAGTAGGGGACTCAAAATGATGTCTCTCAGAACATGAATATAACCAGCACTCTTATGTCTTCAGCCTAGAGCACAGACCCCTTGGTGCTATTCAGGAACAGACACCAGGTTTCTCCCACTTCCCACTTCATTATAATCATATCACACTCAGACGTGCGGGTCACTCATGGGAGTCAAAACCCCCTCTGTGAATCAGTGGTAGAGTGTCGGCCTCCAGATCCCCAGATCTCGCGTTCAAACCCGGCAAAGGTAGTTGGATTTTTGAACGGCAGGCTAAAGTCCATCCTGGCACTCCATGTGGTATGATGTTGGCATGTAAAGATATCTGGTGTTCACCCAACAAAATTTATTAAAAACTCAGATGCCCAAGAGAGATTTGATTTACTCTGCCACCTAGTAGACCTACAGTAAAACAGGCAAGCCAAACATGTCCTCTGACACTCCTGGCACTAAAAGCCATGTGGTAAATTAAAAAAGAAACTGTAGTAGAAAGATTACTGGTCCCAATATTTGAATGTATTGTCCATCGCAAAGCAGGCCTTGAGCATAATCTAGGAGAGTTACTTCGCGAAGTGGAACAACCTCATTCTGAACATTTGTGGCAAGGAGCTGGGGATTTAGATAACTTTCTTTTACTAATTATTCCTCTAGATCATACATATTCTGATAACTACTGGTACATGACACACTGGTCCATCATAGTATTCATTATTCTAGTTATTCAATCTGTACCACTGAGGAACTGATAGGAATAGGGAGTTATCTAAACCACCCAGATGGCTAATGTGTTGAAGAGAGGTAAGACAGCTAGCAAGATATTGAAACTCTATTATTCAATGAATTAAGAGCATGCAAGATATTTTAACATATTTAGTCAAATTTGGGTTCACTTTGAGAATTATTATTTTGCTTAAAGGAGATGTACAGTCACAGAACTACATCAGAATATACATAAATGATGTCAGTCAAGCTTTCAGATACAAAAAGACAAAGGTAGAGCTAATTGTCAATACAATGAAATTTCCTTACTGATGGTGATGAGGATTATTGTTTTTAAGAGAAGTACAACTATGAGATGAGAGAGGAAGGAAGTGTTATAACAAGGGTTCCAAAGTTTATGACATACCATATTTTTTATTTATTCTTAGTTCCATTTGAAAACTTAAAATAAGCACGTTTTAGTCAACTCTGATTGAAATAAGAAGGTACAGTGAAACCTCGTTGAACTGGATCCCCGGATAAGATTTGAAGACATTTTAAAATTTAATGTTCACGTTAGATAAGAATTTTTAACAATATAGCAAGAACGTAACTGTAAGTACGCCAAATATTCGCTTCTTAGTTTGATTCAATGTACAGTTCCTGCATAGGTTGTACAATAAATTATTGGAATAGTGTACTGTAAAATGCTTTTTATTGAGTATAAGAAAGATTTACTAGAGCGTCACAGGGAGCTGACATATAACGGTGGATACAGTACTATGATGGAAGAAGAAATTGTAGCGGCATGCACAGCTACACTAGACAACGTGGATGCGATTACACCGCAGCAGCGGACAACACATGCAGATGCTGCTCACCAGCTGACAAACATCATGGTGTAATTGGAAATTGGAGTCAGCCTCACACAACTCCAGCTGGACTATTAATGATAAAGCGTTTGCGTGACCGTGCTTCATTCAGACACCGCATGTTTGAAACAGAAGACAATGGACCAATTGTTTGTTAAGAAATAATGTGATTTTATATGATTTAAGATTATTATAGGGCCGATGACCTTCGACGTTAGGCCCCTTTAAACAACAAGCATTATCATCATCAAGATTATTATAATTTTTAATGTCTTGTAAACAATTCTATGTACATCATTTTGTTATAAAATATAGGTTTTTATTGTCATAAACAGTAAGTTTGCTTATTTAAGGATTTTGTTTTCCTTATTATTCATACAACCCGGATTATCCAGATTTTTGATTGTCCGGATCCCTTTGGTCCCAGTTAGTCTGGATAAATGATGCTTTACTGTATTCATTGGTCATTAACAGCATTTTTTGACCTTTCTTAAGGCTTCAGTCATATTTCTGTAATTTTATAATAAACCAAACCCCATGGCACTACAGTCCTTGAAGGGCCTTGGCCTACCAAGCGACCGCTGCTCAGCCCGAAGACCTGCAGATTACGAGGAGTCGTGTGGTCAGCACAACGAATCCTCTCGGCCGTTATTCTTGGCTTTCTAGACCGGGGCCGCCATCTCACCATCAGATAGCTCCTCAATTCTAATCACGTAGGCTGAGTGGACCTCGAACCAGCCCTCAGGTCCAGGTAAAAACCCCTGACCTGGCCGGGAATCGAACCCGGGGCCTCCGGGTAAGAGGCAGGCACGCTACCCCTACAACACGGGGCCGGCTAATTTTATAATACTTGGGTCATATTTTATTTACATTAATTTCTACAGTATTTATTTACCACTTGAAATCACACATCTCTGAATTGCTGCCTGAAGCTTCTTAGAATTTTCCTTTAAATGAAAGATGTTAACAAACAAGTTTTCTGAAGCTTCATGGTGGTGCAATAAATCTCTCGTATTCTGAAAGTAATTTTACTACACATCTTGTTACGTGAACAAGGAGGGTAATTAGGTCATCCAGAGATGAGGAAAGAACCTAAAGACAGATGCAAAGGAGGACTGAATCCTTAAGTTTTATGAAGGACAAGGAAAAAATGGGCATTTCCACTTTTGCTAGTGGCTTTACGTTGCACCAACACAGATAGGCCTTATGGCGATGATGGGATAGGAAAGGCCTAGGAGTTGGAAGGACGCGGCCATGGCCTTAATTAAAGCACAGCCCCAGCATTTTCCTGGTGTGAAAATGCCACTTTGCTAATTAAGTCAACTTGCTCCTCACTAACAAAGAATAATGGAGGATGGGCAAAGGAAAATTACAACAGTGACTTGAAGGTTGATGATGATGATGCTTGTTGTTTAAAGGGGCCTAACATCGAGGTCATCGGCCCCTAATGGTACGAAATGAAATAACAAAAAATTCAGATTCATCCACTGACCAAAATGAAATAAAAAATGTCATGAAGAATGAATGGATGGACACGAACCCTACAAAAACAAAAAACAAAAAAACAAAAACAGTGGATCAGACACAAAAAAGATCGTGAATAATAGTATTACTGACCAAGGGACCACTCATAAAGCACAATGATGCTTGATGTCAATAGGGGTGCAAAATCCACGACTAAGGCCCCAGAGAATGGTACATGTCGCGAGTAAAGTAGAATCATGGTATTTGTCATTTTGGGGTACTAATCAAAAGTAGCGAAGACTCACGGTGTTCCACACAAGATGGTACTACTCACAAGTATTGTACTTCGTACAGGTAACGCAGACCTATGGTGTTTCGCACACAATGGCGCCACTTACAGCCAACGCAAACCGATGAGTTTCCTCACCTAGGTGTACTAGTCACGGGTGCCGGTCCCAAGGGCCCCGTGGTGTTCCTCACATAGTGAGTACTAATCACAGGCAACGCAGACCCGCGGTGTTGCCCAGATGGGTACAACGCACGGGTACTGGAATCCACCAGGCCAGGCTTTTTACTGCAACTAATCACAAACCTCTTTCGTACCAAGTTAGTGATACTATTCGCAAGTACATGCAACACATGGTGTTCCCCGCATGATGGTACGAATCAAGAGTAGTTTCATGGTTCTAATTCATTCATCCCTTGGTCGCCCCTTGTAGTCGCCTCTTACGACAGGCAGGGGATACCGCGGGTGTATTCTACATGTGCGTCCCCCACCCGCAGGGGATGTGACTTGAAGGTGTATTGTGTAGCACTTACAGTAGGTTACTAGTGTTTACAGTACGTCTACTCTCAAATCAAGCCTAAAACTAAGTGTTCTAGTGCTATGTTGCATGAATTTGTGCGCAAAGTTCAGAGATAAACATTTTAGTACAGACAGTACCTTACCTTTCTGTAAACTGTGCATAGTCAAAGCGGAAGCTAAAAAGTGCTTTAATGTATGGCACTGCAGTATGACAAAACACAAAAACTGTTTGACTCGAACACCAGAACCACTAACAACTCTTATTTGAATAATTTTCATCATCAGACACTACCCCAGGCAGCACATTCGACAATGTGGCTACCTGCTACGAAGACATTTTAAATACGTTAAGATGCTGTGTTGCTGATAACAAGATCCAACTTCCTATGGTTGAAACCACTGACTCTGAAGGAAAGTACATACCAAATGCTGTTGTTGGGGTTTTAAGGGAAGGCCGACCAGAACGGTACCTTCTTGTGAATAGTTGGAGAGGATGAATCAGTCGATAAAATTTTCTCTAGTGACCAGTGCAACTCTTTACATGGCAAAGCTGGCAAAGGTCTGCAGCTTCTGTACCTTAAAATGGTAGATTTAACATGCCTCGCACACACATTACATACGGTCGAGGAAGTTATCCTGATGAGGACAAATTTACTGCAATAGTTAAGAAAATTTTCATGAAAACTCCACAAGTGCAGAAATTTAAAGACTGCCTCTACAATACCTCTGCCACCTCATCCCATCCTCACACAGTGGGAAATTTGGGTTAAAGCTGTGAAGTACTACTGCACCAACTATAGTGCAATTGGAGTTGTTAACAGCTTCAATGATGTTGAAACTTCCTCAGTCTGAACTCCCCAGGTGCTGTTTGTAAGTGCAACAATGTCTGGGGACTTCACATATATCAAGTCTGGCTCCTTGGTGGAATGGTCATCGTAGTTGCCTTTCGTTCAAAGGGCCCTGGGTTTGATTCCCAGCTGGGTTGGAAATTTTAACCTTAAATGGTTAATTCACCTTGCTTAGGGGGTGGGTGATTGTACTGTCCCAAACATCCCTGCAACACTCACAAGACACCTAACATTATCCTCCACTACAAAAACACGCAGTTTCTCTTACATGGCAGATGTCGCCCACCCTCGTCGGAGGGTCTGCCTTATGAGGGCTGCACGACATGAAATTATTATTATACTTGTATCAAAACAAATTTTAGCTTAATATCAACAAACTGTTAAAAGAAATGGATGTTAAATTCTGTCTATTAGCTGCAGTCAAATGGGCAGAAGAAATCGACATTAAACATTAAACTCTGAAACAGTTTTCAATTTGTAAAAAAAAAAAGTGCGAAGTGAGTTAAAGCTGTATGTGGTACAGTTGGTGAATGTGGTTATGCAAAGCTACAGGGATATTCTATACTCTGCAAGATTGGCGACATTCTGAGTCGAAAGCCACCAATATTCGATCAAAGCGAGCCTGAATTCAACAGATTTAAGACTTCAATAATACAGTGGGTTAGTCCCATTCTAAAAGAGCAAGTAATGTAAAAGAAAGCTTAATGTTACAAGGAATTAAACAAGAAAAGTACTTGCTCCAAAACCAAAATATAGTAACTTGCTACAAAACTACATTACAAAAATATTAGGAAGGGAAGGGAGTAAACTTCCGAGAAAAGATCAAGGCACCCCGGCAAGATAATTGAATTACTGAAGAGCAGAAAAAAAGTCCATTTGATGCTCCATGTGTTAGACAAGATTTTGTTTAGAAGAATGAATTGGTGGATTGACCTTGTGATTTCCTTGATGAGGATGTTTGTTGTTTAAAGGGTCCTAACTTCTAGGTCATCGGCCCCTAATGGTACAAAATGAGATGAAATGCAATGACAATTTTAAAAATCCAAAATTCATCCACTGATTAGAAATTAAAATGTGATGATGAAGAATGAAAGGATAAATATGAATTTAAAATAACCAGCAGAGCCAACTCACAATACTGAAAATTAAAAATAATTCCAAAATCGATCCACTGGCTAGAATTCAAAAAGATGACTATGAAAATAGATTATGAACTTAAAACAATCACTGGATGCGACCTGCAATGCCTCACCTTCCCAGAAACTGTATTGAAAAATTAGTATTACTGACCAAGGGACTGCTTACAAAGCACAATTCTGAATCGATGATTCTTGTTGTCCAAAGGGGCCCAAAATCCAGGTCAACGGCCCCTCATAATGGTATTTATCGCTAGTAAAGTAGAACCATGGTATTTCTCAAGTTGCGGTACTAATCAAGAGTAGTGTAGACTTGCGGTGTTCCAAATGTTAAGGTACTACTCACAAGTATTGTACATCGCACAGGCAACACAGATCTATGGTGTTTCTCACATAATGGCGCCACTCATAGGCAACGCAAACCCATCATGTTCCTCACATAGGTGTACTAATAACAGGGACTCGTACTATCCCATGGTGTTTCTCACATAGTGGGTAGTAATCACAGGCAATGCCCAGACCCATGGTGTTCTGCATATAGTGGTACTAATCATGGGTACTGTAAACCCATAGTGACCCACCCACTATTGCTACCTATTGTGTACCTAACATAGTGGTACTACTCGCAAGTAAAGGCGATTCATGGTTTCCCCGCATCATGGTACTAATAACAAGTAGTTTCATGGTTCTAAATCAATCATCCCTCGGTCGCCCCTTTTAGTTACCTCTTATGACAGGCAGGGGATACCATGAGTGTATTCTTCATCTGTGTCCCCCATCCACAGGGGTTGTGATTTCTTTAGAAGAAATTTTACCTAACTATAGTGTAAGTCAACACAGGTCAGATTATGAAGTTTATCACATGTTATTAGTCCATGTCATACAATGTCGGCATGTAAAAGATCTTTGGAGACACATCTGGTGTTCACCTGACTAAATTAATTAAAAACTCAGCCATATGCACTCAAGATAAATTCAGTTTATACTACCATCTACGAGGGTAATCCCAAAAATATGGTCTCCTATTTTTTTATAAATGCAGAAAAAACTGTTCGTGCGGTTTTGGTCACAACATTGTGAAGAGTGTTTCCCGCACGCGCACTGAGGCACTCAGTCTTGGCTTGGCAGCCACTGAGAATGGAGCTCCCATTGGATGTTACCGCCAAGTGTGAAGTGCGCGCAGTTATTTGGTTTTAGAACGCAAAAGGTACTGAACCGATTGAAATCCATCGGCAATTGACGGAAGTGTATGGTGAGTCATGCATGGATGTCAAAAAAGTTTGAAAGTGGTGTAGGGAGTTTGCAGCCGGTCGGACTAAAATTCACGATGAACGAACAAAGGAGTGGGAGACCATTAATTTCAGTCGAGACAGTCGTGAAGGTTGACCAAATCGTGCGTGAAGATCGACGGATCACCATGGATGATCTCTGCACTTTGGTTCCTGAGGTTTCCTGAAGCGCTGCTCACAACTTCCTGAACAGCATGGCGGCGAGCTGGTATGACATGGGCATACAAAAACTGTCACAGCGTCTACAAAAATGCATCGACCGAAATGGTGATTATGTAGAAAAATAGCTAAATGTTCAAGCTGTAAAATGATGTATACCAATGTAGAAATAAACAGGTCTATGTATTTATTTTAAAAAAATAGGAGACATTTTTGAGATTACCTTTGTAGTAGGCCTAGACTAAATGAATAAATGGAATGAGCATATAACTAATGTGTACAGAAAGGTACATGCATCCCTTTATCCTCTAAAAAATCATAAAATTGTTCTCCCATGGGACGTCAAATTAAAACTCATACAAACACTTCTACTTCCAATCTTTGACTACTGTGATAGCATACTGATTGACCTAACCTGTGAACAAGCAGCAAAACTACAATGTGTACAAAACTCTTGCATTCGATATGCCTTCCAGCTCCGACATGATGCTCATATAACACCATACTACAAAAAAGTTGGGATGGTTACGTTTAAACGACTATAGAAAAACCTACCAAATGACCCTCGTCTATCAGTTGATTTCTACAAACAGCCCCACCTATCTATAGTCCAATTTTAGGCTTCTTTCTTCATTCCATGAAATTAACACTCGTTTGGAATCACTACTTGAAATAGCACCACTTTGAACACATACCTACAGCCATTCACTCCTGGCCTCTTCTTAAAGGTTATGGAATACGATCCCAGAAGATATTAAAAAGTCTTGCTTGTCTAGGACGTCTAAAACAGCCTACCGTAACTTTCTCCAGAGTACATACAGTTGACTCGAATGAATGTAAGAGTGAATGACATGTGAATGAAACAACAAATTATGTACTACATTTAAGTATCTTATGCTATCCCAAATATGTTTTTACTCTTCTCATTTAAGACTATGTGCTGTTCCTAGAAATAGATAACATAGTAACATTGTTTTCAGTAGGCCTATACTCAGATTGTAACATAGTAATATTCAGTTAATTTCTTTTTGCCTCATATTAGAATATGTTTTCCTTTAAGCTAGTTAATAGATAATATTCTTTAGGTAAAAGCAAAGCAAAGTCATCTCCGTACAGGCCATGAAGGCCCTTGGAGGCGTGGAAGGGAAAGGCTTCCTCTATTCGTAACCTTGGCACATGATGGGGTAGAGTGGTTAGCTCTACGCTCGGCCGCCTTTGCCCCCAGGAATTAACCTGGTACTCATTTTTGGTGTAGGCTGAGTGAATCTCAGGGCCATATGCATCTCCGGAAGTACAAATCTTGTTTCTTAAATTTTTCGAGTTCCTGTCAGGGACTCGAACCCAGCACGCCTTTACCGCCTTGGCCAGGCAGCCCCTATTCTTTAGGTATCAATTTGATATCTTTCTGTTATTATTTACTCTCTATTTATCCCATAATTTTTTCATCAACAGTAATCTTAATTAATTGTATTATTGTTATTCCTTATCTGATTCACTTATCTTACCTCATAAACTGTAAATGGTTACCATGATATTTTAAGTTAATGATGTAAAAGTCAAAAAATTGTATGTGGTTAAATGTAAGAGAGGGCCAATAGCCCTAACTTCACCACCTAATAAAGACACAAATAAATGAATAAATTAATAAAACAGAACGTCAAAATTGACAAGCAAGCAACCAGATACAGTGTCAAATTAAAATGCTTGCACGCGGTAGCTGAGGACATACAATTATTATTCATTGAAAATGTGTGGGAAACGGTGACCCAATGTCAACCACCAAAGATGAACTGTGGAACCAGGTGAATGCAGCATAGATGGCTATACCCCAGGATGCCATTCGCACCTTATATGCATCGATGCCATCACGCACGGAACAAGTTATCAGTGCCCATCGAGGACCCAGTGCCTACTGGACAACAGGACACACACTGAACCTAGGTGACTGAAATGCTAATCGTTTCTGCAGAACATACTAATGAACATGTCCTGTGAATATGAACTTCCTATCTCTACTCTTTCAAGGTGTTCTGTTTTTTATGAACATGAGTGTAGTTCATTTCTGCATTGTTTGGTTTATATATTTTTCTTTACGGTTCCTGTTTCAATCCATTTCTTTTTTTAGACTCCTCCTTCATCCCTGGTGAACATCATTTCACAATTACCAAAATTTAGACCATTTTGAACTTGGCTTTTCAAACCATGTCACCATCAGATTCTTCCAGAAGGTCGTTCACTTTCATTTTTCTGAGATGTTTCTTACTAACTAGAACTCTACATACTTAACTTGTCCACCACCTGCACATCACAGGTTTGCACAATATTTGGCTATTTTAATGTGACATTGATTCAACTCTTGCACTATTAATGTAATAACCAGTTGAACATAAAAGTGTTTTAGTGTGTTTAAGTCATAAAATAAGTGTATTGTAACTACTGCATTTTAATGGAGTATTGTTGAGCAAATAGTTACTCAGTGTTCTTAAGACTATCGACAGGTGTTTCCACAATTTCCTACTTCAAATTTTAATACAGTAATTTGTAGTCTGTGTAGCTGAAGATGTCCCACAGAGGGACCGAACATGAAGGACATTTTAATAATTTTAATATGTAAAAAAAAAAAAAATAATAATAATAATAATAATGTGTCTTGTTGATTTGGTGCTGCCTGCTGGCGTTTCTGGATGGATACAGTACATCTGCATCCATATTTTGGCACAGACCAGAGCAAAGTGCAGCTTCCACTAAAGTCCCATTCTCATCCATGGCTGTGACAATATGGAAGCTGCTGGGGTGTGGGTGGTGCTCAGTAATGACATTCGGAGCATGACCAGTCTGTCTGAGTGTTATGAAAGGTGTTGCTCACATTGTCAGCTATACTACAAGAGCACTGTCTGGCCCAGTGAGGAAAGCAATGGAAAACTACCTCACCCCTTATCTTGCCTAGTATGCCTCATTTTGGTGCTGCCATTGGTTTTTGTGGTATTCCTGTAACTGCATAGCCTTTGGTGAAGCTATTTGAGGATCCAACCAACATCTGGGCTAATGACCAAACAGACACACAGTAGCTGAAGAAGCCCCACAGAGGGACAAAACACGTAGCACATTTTAATATTTTTAATATGTCTTGTTAATTTGGTGATCCAATATACCACGATTTGTATTGAAAGGTAGTTTTAATACATCTCTTAAAAAGTGAATAGTAAACGTCAATATGGAATGTAACATGAAGTTTGTTATATGAAATAATACACGTTTCTTCATATGGAACAAAGCCCAAATAACCCCTTTCTTTTAGATCAAAGGTATAATTACACACATATTTTGCATAATAGCAGATATTCTCTGGACAAGCTGCTCCAATAAATATCCATCAATCTCTCCCAGCACACATTATGGATTTCATTCAGCAAGTTTTAGCTTTTCATGAAGATTGATCCTTCCTTTTATGCTGAAGAAATTAACTACAGAAGTCCACTACATGGCACTATTACCTAAATATATCCTTTTATTAATTATTTTAGTGATTTATTAAATCAACAATAACAAAACTTGACACAAAACAAGAAATAATTCATGGAAACAATATAAGATGACAATCAATGGCAAGAAAGGTCCACCTATTCAACACACTTAATTTGCAGTATCTATACTTTATTCATTGTGGGACTAGTTTGACCTCTTTTACATACGAGGTCATCTTCAACCATAGGTGCCATAATATAAATAATATAAAGAATAACAGAAGCAATCACCAAATATAAGGTTGAAAACACTTAGCATGTCCTAATATTCAATCATGGACATTGAAACAAATACAATAGAGACAATACGCAACACACTGTGAGATATCGAGGGACAGCGGTTAGAGTTCTATCTAGCGGAGTGACCTGGAGTTACTGATTCTGTCATAGCATGTGTATTTGTTTGTGAAGTTTTTGGCGTTATTTGTGCGTTTGCATTAAGTTGACATGTAAATAGTAGCGTGTTTCATTTCTTTATATCTCCTCTCAATGTGAATGGAAAGATAATGTGCTGTGTTTGGCTGCAATAACTATGAAGTGCAGAAGGATTCGTGGTCTTTCTTCCATTTCCCTCGTGACAAGAAAATGTAAGTAAATATTGTGTTTGGATATATATTCTTCCAGTTACAAAAAGATTTTTATAGTACTTCCTAAACTTCTGACCTGCGCAACCCATATTTAAACTGGCTTAAAATATAATAAGCTTATTTTACTGGGTAGTGCAGCAGTTAACTTTCAGTACCGATGTGTTGTTGGTGTGATCTGAGGGTTTGATTTAATCCAGGAAAATGCATATGCATATGTGTGTGGCTGGTTGCATCCCAGGTTACCCCATTCGGAATGCTGTAATGCATTGTCAAGCACTGAAGAAAATATGGGTGATTTAAGAAATGTCCATATTTTGTTGAAACAATATGATGATGCAAATTTGCTTTACCCCAATGTAATGCAAGTATTGCTTTTAGGGAAGGTTTGGAAGTTTTTGAGGCTAAATTTATAAATTTTCTTTCTGTTAGTAGGCTTCAAGTTAAAGGAAAATTGTCCAGCTGTTAAATGTAAATTCATTGAATTGTGTGTGTAATGAATGTGCCGATATTTTTATTGACAAGTATTTTAATGTGATGATACAATGCTTTCAAATGAGAAAAAAGACAAATCTAGCCATGAAAGTTCAGGCCGGAATGTTACAGCTAAAAAAGTAATGCATAAATGACAGATCAAGCCCTTTCACAGCAGTCCATTTCACATCTTGATTATATGTCTAATTTCAGTCTTTAAATAATAACCTGTTAAATAATTCTTCATTCATTTATCCAGAATTGCTTCAGCAACTTTGAAGTTAATATCTTAGTAACACTTTCTTTGTAGATGTAATATATTTACCCATTTCCGTATATAAATTTCCATTGATATTTGAATTTAGTGTGAATTTCCAGGTCATGCCACTAGGAGCGCCACTTGCGAATTGTCTCCCATTTTAGCAAGGCTAAATCCGGGAGTGTCGCGTATTGTCTACTGTATTTGATTGAAACCAATGAAACATGTCCATAAGCACATTGAGTCTTACACAAGGTTAAATGTGAACAACTGATAGTTACAAAAGCTAAATGGGGCTTGTTCAACAATTTGTGTCTGTATATTAGGTATATTGGGATAACTAGAATGTCAGTTCATAAAATTGTGAATGCAGGGTGCCCAGTATTAACCTAAATCTATTTTCCCTAGGGTATTCCAGTTTTCCTGCATTAAATTTAGCGGGACATGCTATTTAAGAGTGACACTTGAGTGTGTTTATCATGCTCTGGAAACATCATCTTGAAACGTGTTTTGCATGAACACTTACAATGACTTGAAATGTATCATAATTCAAACAAACTTTCATCAGAGACCTTATTCTTGAAATTGGCATGAGTAAGAGTGCCAGTTTCTCAACAGAAGCATGTGGGTTAGTGTTCTGAAACTCAGGAATAAGATCCCAAGTACTGTAGCAAATGGAAGTGTTCGAATAAGTATGCCAATCAACTATTTTGCATACAAAGAAGCACCATTGACACATTCCTTTCTTTGTAGAATTTTTCTGTGATAAGTTTGCTTTCCTGTAATTTTTTCTTACAGGCGAGGCAAAATCCATAATTATGGGCAATCCATCATAATAAGCACCACTAAACGTCTAGAACTGCAGACCTTTATTTCGAGAGTTACCGCTTTGAAACTGTAAGACATATCTACAAACGGACTTCACCATCAGACGCCTCTTTCAGTGTTCTACATGGGTGGTCCTTATGTAAATTACATGCAGGTTTTAAAACACTGGGCATTTTAAAAAGAACATTAAGAAGTTAAGAGCATTTCATTGATATAGATATATAACTTTTTATTGTAATGACAAGACAGACTTAGATTTTTAACACTGATTTTCAGTGATGTATTATTCTACATATGTCTCACTCACCATTCTGTTTGGTTCATCTTAGACAGAAAGCTTAATTTTGACACGACAAGCGATTTCCCTGTGTTTTTCCTGTACATTTTCTGCATTTTTATTTCCCTGTTTTTCTAGAAAACAGGTACCCTGGTACGTGAATATGAGACAATGCACTTAAAAACAGGAATGAAAAAACACATTAAAACTTCCAAAATTGTAAGACGCAATGTGCGCATGGACATGTTTCATTGGTTTCAATTTCCATGATTAAATATTAGGACATGGCAAGTGTTTTCAACTTTATATTTGGTGATAGCTTCTGTTATACTTGACATTATTCATATTATGGCATCTATAGCTGAAGATGACCCCATATGTAAAAGAGGTTGAAACTAGTCCCACAATGAATGAAGCATAGATACAACAAATTAAGTGTATTGAATAGGTGGACTTTCCTTACCGTTGATTGTGACCAATTGTCAATACGGATCCAGAATTAAATTTATTACTTATGAATGTAAGATGAGTCAAATGTGAAGAGGGATCTTATATGTATGTTTTCGAAAGAATATATAGGCTAATAGTCAGTCAACTTTAAGGAATAATAATTCTCAGATATTTTCAAGGAAAAAAAAAAAAAAAAAAAAAAAAAAAAAAAAAAAAAAAAAAAAAAAAAACTTTTTTTCAGTGATACTGGAACATCAGTTTCTCCATCATTTATATTATTTTCAACCATTCAATTCATTCAAACCATATACTTGAAAAATATTGTATAATTTATTAAAGAATCTCTAAACTATCACAAACATAATAAAAAAGTATGGTATAGAGTGAAAACTTCCCTATATTATACAAATGGAAGAGGTCTTTTTGTCAAAACAAAGCATTAATATGCAAAGATCATACCAATGAAGTAAGTTAAACAATAACAATGCGGTCAACAACAAATTTATGCTAGGTCATTATAAGCGTCTATGTTTATAGGCAGGCTACTTCCCTAAGAAATACGTAGATTTAGCAAAGAACTTTCCAGTTAATAGACTGCATATACCATAGAAGCATACACTTACAAGGCACTGGAGCCAGAAAATACTATAAATATATTATACACAATTTTTACTCTTATTTATAGCCATATAACATAGTAAGTCACAAGTCTATAACAATATGAGAATGATGTTATAAAAAGGGTTAAGGAGACAAAAGTGATCTTAACCCTAAGAAATTAAAAACTGTGGAACTTGGAGAAAAGTAGACAGGAGTTCTGCCCTCAAATTTGTACAGATAAAATAGACCCAAACCAGGGATTCCTCTTTAAATATTAAATGTTGCAAACTCTGGGTTCCTGAGATTGTATTCTGCTGTTGTCCCAAGGAACGAACATCCTTCTGCAGAATTAGCCTGGCTTACGCCTAATTCACATGGAGATAGTTTACTGGAGTCAAGTACTTGAAACTTCTAAACTGGAAGCCAACACTTTTAATCAGACGGGGAAAGCACACGCTAAGTGTTTCTAGAAGCACGTGTAAACCTTGGTAGTTAAGATTGCAATTAACTAGTAACTGTCTGTGAATTTGCATTCAGCGCACAAATACAAGCATGAGTATTATTGTCGCATGAATTACAGAACTTATTGTTGGAAGCATTTATTATTATATACTAACAAATATACTAAAACATTTCAAGAAAACTGCACATGCTCTGATTTCAAATTGATTTGTCTGCAAGTCGAGGTTCAGACGGCACAACTAATGGAGATAAGTCAGTCACGTGACGGGAAAGCGGACGTAAAAGTTGAAGGCTCGGCAACTCAAATTGACTTGCAAGGAAAGTTACAACTTAACTGTTCTGACTTAATCATACGTGGAAAGTTGAAGGAAAGTCGACTTGCTTCAAGTACTTGACTACAGAAAACTATCTCCATGTGAATTAGGCTTTAGTGTGGCAAGAAAGGTAAATGTCTTCCAAACTAGAGCTTCGTGTGCAATGAGGAATCGGGACAGAAACAGCTGATTCTACCCCTTGTCCATGCAGCAACGTGAGCTGCAAAATATGCACATGTATTCACCTGTATATTTAAATCCAGAGGCTTCAGGATCCCAGTCATATCATCACAATCTGGGAAACATTATCCAAATTCAAGTGTTATAATCTGTCAGGAATATGTCTTCATCGTGGCTAAGGAATTTAATCAACCAGGGGATTGGATGTGTAGCTACACAACAAGGGAAACTGTAGAAAAATTAAAAAGCACATTGGGTATGTCATTCAAGTTGCACAGCTGTCGAGACTGCATTCGGCTCATGGTGGAATTGAATCCCACCGTCGGTAACAGTAAAGATACAGTTCTGTGGTTTCCCATTTTTACACCAGTTGAAAACCTTTGATGTATCAGTGCGACATTAAACAACTAGCAACAATAAAAACTACTGGAATCATGGTGAGATTGCTTCTGATGAATTTTTCGATTCAAATATAATGAAAAATCCAAATGAAGATGGTGACACTGAAGGTGATGACAATGCTCCCAGTAACTCAAAAGACAGTGTTTTGACCATTGTAATGTAAATATTTTACATATTTTTATAAACAATTTTTATTACTGCTAAAAATGGTATAGTCGCACGGTTCCTGAATCATACACATCATAGCTTATGAATGTTTTCATGTTGATTACTATTGCTTGAATATATGAAGGTAAGGTAGCAGAGCAGCCGCATTTCCTTGGGACAACAGTATGCAGTTTTATCAGGGGATCTTTAACCCAGTCTGGTTTTTTCTTTTTCTTCAGTTCTCTCTTTATAATACCCCTCTGCAGTCAGGGCCAACCAGTCAGCAGCTGCATAGTCTGTAGTTCTACATCAACAAATATGGAGTCAATATGACAGTCCACTACCGTTTGCTTAACAATGGAACAAAGTAAATTCTTCAATTTATATTTTTATTCATAATTTTGTTTTGAGAGTATGAATGTATAGGCATTTAAAGAACATAAGTTAAAAAGGATTGTGGATGACTGTATTTTCCTTCTATTTTTGTTAAATCTGACAGTGGTCTGCAAAATATGATACAATGTGTAGTTAGAGGGTAAAAAAGGCCTACGTCATGACTTTAATGGTTTGAACAAAAGATGGGACTTACTCCTGTCTGTTGAGCCTTATGTGAAGTAGATAACAGAGACAATGTTCAAAGTTAGCATGAATTTTATCAAACCTTTCCTCTGTAAAAATTCAGTGTTTAAACTTAGTCCTTTAGTCAAAAAATGCATTTACCACGTTATGAATTAAGGTTCTCTGTGGTCTATTTAACACCTGGTAATTTAGAGTAAATTTTTCTCATGTGCACTCAGTACTATGCTTGGCAACAACTAAATAGGCTGCTCAGTGCTTGTACAGTAAGCAAAACTTATTACCATTGAATCATTTCAAGGCAGAGTAACTACATTGATAAGCAACTGAACTAGAGATATCTGCTGGTAGGTGTAGCACCACCTCTTTTCCAGGTGATGGCAGTAATGCGAGGCAGCAGGAGTTCGATAGAAGACAGGAAGCATTGGGAAGCCATCCTGATCCACGACCATTGCACAGCCTCCCATAATGCATGGACATTTTGTCGGTTCAATGCTCAGATGTGCTCAATAGGATTGAGGTCGGATGACCTTGGGGGCAAGACAAGTATCGTCATGTCCATGGAGTGTTAATCAAAACAATTGGACACAATTTGGGGCAATGAGCGATTACATTCATTGTCTTGTTGGAGGTGTAGGTCTTTTGCACGGTGCTGAAGGCAAATAAACGGGTGGACACGATCTGACAACAGGTTCCTGTATTGTCTCCCAGTAAGGGCCAATGATAGATGTACCAGGGGCTACATTTCATTTCATGTGAACAATCTTCACATGACAATCACCTGACAAGAAGAACAACTGCTTCATGGGTTGGCTACATACTTGTGTGTGTACCAACTGGTACCTTAACCCATTTTTTCCAGGTAATCTTTTACTATGCTTGGAGAGTTCAATGGTGATGCTTATGTTGACAAGAGGTTCTCTAGTGGGATGGCAGTTTTTGTATTTCCTTGCGAGGAAATGGTTCTGCATGGTAAGGTTGCTCATATTGTATTTATTTTATCTAGCACCGGTCTGCTGCATCGCAACACGACTATTTGCTCTAACCATCCGAACTACTCGGTGAGTTGGCCGTGCGGTTAGGAGTGCGCAGCTGTGAGCTTGCATCCGGGAGATACTGGGTTTGAACCCCACTATCGGCAGCCCAGAAGATGTGGTTTCCCATTTTCACACCAAGCAAATGCTGGGGCTATACCTAAAACTAAGGCCATGGCTGCTTCCTTCCCACTCCTAAGCTATTCCTATCCCATCACTGCCATAAGATCTACCTGTGTCGGTGCGACGTAAAAAAAAAACCATCTGAACTAGCCGAATGCAGCCCTTGTTCAGCATGAAACTGACCCTGATGGCAGTGTTCTTTCCCAAATACACTTACTCATGGTGCCCTCTTGACATGGTGGCCAGTGGAAAGCCTTATCCACCCTGAGGTCTACTAACATTACATTCATGGGTCACGCAGTACTATTACACTCGGTGGGCCGAACACAACGCCATTTCACCTAAACGGCTCATCAGTGTAACTTTTATTAAATTTATCTCCTAGTGGTTGAAGAATTATCCACTGCCGCTGGGCCACCATTGCCCAGGGTATGTCCGATCTATCCTCTTGCCATTTGTTGTGTTGTGGCAGAGAAAGTAGAGAGGCAAAAACTTGAGGAGGACAATAGGCACGTGATGTTCAACTGCATGGTGGCCACACCGCAACTCAAGATTCGGGAGGAGCTTTATACAGAGGGCAGTGCCCCGGAGCATGTGTCACTCTGGAAGAAAACAGCACCAATTCAGGAAGGCTTCCTCCTTCTTAAAGGAGAACTGAGCAGTGGGCTTCAATTACCATAGCCTATGCCACCTGGAGGACCTTAAACCAGATGAGAACATGGATATCATTAAGCTGAAGCAATCTTGTGAAGTGCAGCAGTGCTGCAAACACAAGATGTGACTGCAGAGAGATCCAGTCCCCAGGGCGCCTACTCACGTTCCAAGAGATGAACAGCTCCTACACATAAAATCTCATGCTTGCATTGGGCAGAAGGATAAGAGCTGTTGAGTTCTGGAGAGGAAGAATTTAGAGTGTCTCTTGGATATGGAAAAAATAAGTTTATGCTGCCCTGACTTGCTTCCAGACATGTGAATCAAAATAATGCCTTTACCTTCTTCCCAAATTTCTCCTTCCCTTAACTGCAAAATGGAAGTATGTAAAATTGGGGAAAAAATGTACCATCCTATTTCCTACCAGTGTCATTGTCTATAAAATATTGCAATTCATAAAAAAAATACCCTTAATCTCAGCTAGAGCTACTACATTCATAGGCAACAACAATGGAACATTTTCAGCTCTCTTCTGTTTGATAAGAATTTGAAGAGAGCTGCTATAAAATTACTCCATACTTAGGCTTCAATTCTGATAAAATATTACTATTTTGTAAGCAATACATTATTTTTATTTAGTATGTGATCTGTGTGTATTTTATAATGTAGTCTAAAACTGAACACATATTTATATTTACTATATACCAATTAGGCAACACCAAAAGGCCTGACATATAAACTGTTATAACATTATTGACCTGCTGTGAATATATTATAGTGATAGGTCATTCTAATGAAAACTATACTATCAGACAGCAGTTAACCAAGAAATGATGAGACTTATAGTACATGGATGGCATCAATTCAAACCAGCTGTTTGGAACACTCCCCTACAAGCATGAAAGTAAGGTAAATGAGATTTTTTCATGGTCTGCTAGCAGCTATTTTGAATATCATATTATTAGCCTGCAAACTTTTACGGTAGTTCTAGGCACTTTAATAAATTTTGTATACAATCTCAACAGGAATTTTCTTTCAAAAATTGTGTTCCCAATTTTAAAGACTGCAATTATTTATTATAGTATTCAAGCTCTTTAGGCTTTTCCAATCGTGAAATTACCAGTGTTTCATCCCAACATGAAATTAGGCTTTCCAAGATGCCAACAACTAATGTGCTCTTTTTGAAGCGCATGGAGTGACAATGCACTAGGGGAGATATCTCCACTAGTATTAATGCCTACCTTTGGCTTTTACACAAAAATTAGCCACCAGCGGTTTGAAAAGGTGTGGCAATCCAACCGACGAGCCCAATTCCACACTGGAATGAATACTGGTAATTTCACGATTGATATAGCCTAAAGTGCTTGTATACTTCAGGAATTCCTCTTCATACAACTATGTAATATTCTCAATATCCAGGACATTTTGTCCATCAAACACAGTACAAGATTCTGGAAACAACCAGAAATCAGCTGACTCAAACACTTTCAAATTCCATCAGATTGAGTCAGGTTCGAACATGCCACATTGAGCTCAAAAAGCTAGTGCTCTGTGAACTGAGACAGTCAGCCTGGTAAACTAAAAATCAATAGTGAACACATCCAATACACGTTATTCTTTTGTTGAGTAATTTTTGCAAAACAGCAATATCACCTAGTCAGAGAATTAAAATTTAATCTCAAATCATTTGCCTCACCTTGTAGCTTGAAAAAATTAAATTAAAACATCAATATTTGAGTTATAAAGCGTACTGTAATTCATTCAGAATCACATAATGCTACCAGTTAAACTGACATTTACATATCACATACGACAAGAATAAACTCACAATTAGTTTGAGAACAATGTGCGACTAATATCTGCTGCTTGTTTGATCTGTAAGGAACCAGTTTTCTGGGTTGTTTGTTGCACTGTGTGGTATACTATGCTATAAAAATCCACTGGGCTTGGCCTTGTCTTGCAGAATACTTCTTTCAAACTGTTAACACGAGTATCTTCCTAGTCAGAAATGGCAATCTATCACTTATACAAACATTAAAAATAATTCTAAAAAATCCACAATTGTAATCAAGTTTATATGGCATATTCAAAACGCTTTTGTAGAGTATATTGTGGAAATGAAATATTTGTACGTAACATGAGGTACAGTTAAGTTAATATGAAATATAAATGACCAGTAGGACTGTACATTATTTAGTTTATTTTTCACAAATTATAATTGCAAAAGGAATCTATGTAGGAAACACACTGTTCTATTTATTTTCCCAGTTTCCTAACTTGCAAAATGTAGAAGTCCAAGTATATATTACAGATATTCCCTGACCCTCAATCAATGGATGGGGCAATCTTTTGATGACTGCACGTCAGATTTCGAGGTTTTTGTCTTTCATGGTACCGCTTTACCATGCTGCAGAAACTTCTCTTTTGGTTGTCAGGACGCTGCTTGGCTTGCATCAGTCTGAATCTCCTTATCTTCAGCCTCCACACCAAGAAGTTTGTTTCGCATCGACCCATACTTACATGAAATTTCCAACAGATCCCGCAATCCCTACAAATTAAAATCACAGAGATAAATTATATTCATCAGGTATATATATTACAGCCAGAATCTGAAAACATTAGTTACAACCAGGACATTGTACCAGCACATTTTTCTCCTAAGTTTAAAACACAATTGTCATTAATTGACAGTAAAATATTATAAATACTCCGTTAGATGGAACTATCTTCATGAATTGAATTTTCAGTTTTGATCAATAAACTTATATCCTGCTTTCCTGTTTCGTATGCTTCATATATTGGTACGCAACAAGAAAGAGGAAGTTGTGTGGCTGAAGAAGTAGAAAGTGTGAAATATACTTGCAATCCTATAAAACAGTAAACTAGCACTGAAAGTACACATGGTGAGTAGGTATCTAACAAAAACTTTTAAGATCCACATTGTCAAAAGGAACCAAATACTGATAACGATTGGTCCAAATAAATTATTTCTGCAACAGAAATGGGTGACTGAAGATCACAAGGGTATATCAGAGGATATGTTAAAAGTGTTAAAGTTGCTTTAACCTTTTCCGGTCCAACGTCAAGGTAACCTCGACATCATGGTTTATAACAGATCAGATGTAAGGCTTTTCAGGCGTTTGCTCTATTAACCAGCGTTTCGTCTTAGGTCTGACACTAGACTCATCAGCATGTATGCAGTTATCAGACTGTGCCTCTTAAAATGGGCTTCTGATAAGTTCACCTGCATACACCCCAGCATCAGTGGGTAGGGTCTGACACATCCCACTCTGATGAGTCTAGTGTCAGACCTAAGACAAAACGCTGGTTATTAGAGCAAACGCCTGAAAAGCCTTACATCTGATCTGTTTTTGACAAGCTCTATTGGTGAAAAAAATCTGATTCCCTCCATGGGAACTAGAATTTTCCAATCATGGTTTATTGTAACTGGTCCAACGTCGAGCTCACCTCGACGTTGTTTTGTTCTACATAAGAAGTTATTTATTGAAGTTCTTTGACCTAATTGAGAACGATAGATATCCCTGGAGTTTCTAGAGCAAATTTTTGTGCACAAAAGAAGTCGTTATCTCCATGGATATAATACGAGATATATGTAGCCGTGTGTCGTCATGGTTACCTGCGGCCTGTCAGCTGTGTTTACAGTGAGTAGTGCTGCACACGTGTTTTACTAGGCATGTTTATCTGTGAAACCAAATTGTCTCGGTTGAATTTGCGATATGAAATTGGCAAATATGAATGAAGAAGAAATACGTATGCATGTTTATTTAGACAGCAGTGACGATGATTATTGTTTGAATTAGAGAAAGAGATCAGAGAACTGTCAAGTGAAGATGAAGGTGTATTGAACTCCAACATTGCAAATAAAACTTTAGCGACTGGACCTGTGCGTACAAAAGCATGGAATGACCCCGGACCATCATACGCTGTTTCCGAAGATACAGAAGAGAAAGTTCCAGTGACTGCTACAAAAGCAAGAAGACACAATAATGGGCCGCGGTGGAGGAGGGGATACGGCACACAGCAATAACAATGCTTCTCAGGTCAGGGTTGATAATTTCAGTAAAAGTGATGCTGAATATACTTGCATAGCATTTTCAATTATACGTCTTGTTGACTTATGAGCTTTATTAAAACGCATAACTGCAGGGTCATTTATATTATTCAAGACAGGTGTAATGAGCCATTCCTTAAGTGGGTACCCTGAATCACCAAGAAGAATAGCACCTGGAAATGGACGCCCATGAAAATTTTCACGTGTCTTTCTGGTACCTTGTTGGTTACTTCTTACATGTCTTCCCAAAAGTCTTCAATTTCTTGTGGCTTCTTTCTGTAATGGTTATTTGTAGGTGCATGTGCATTGATAATTGTGTATGCTTTATTACCTGATTTGAAGGAGAGTGTGGAAATACGTTCTGATATGAAATTGAAGTCTATGATGTTATTCACGACTGATTTGTGTACTACATAAATACTTAGTTGTGAATCTGATTTGTGTACTGCAAATCCTGTACCAATAATGGTGTGCCTCTTCTGACAGCAGGTTTACCCTTGTAAATCCGGTAATGTTCTGCATTGAAATGGTTTTCATCTATGAAGCGCGTTTCTTGAATGGCAAGAATTTTGATATGAAACTTTTCTAGCATGTCTGTGAGTTGTTTCAGTTTTTCAAGTTTGATGAGAGTGTTTGCAATGAGAGTGCCAATGTAGTGTTTGCGAAGGGATTTTGAGAAGCTCCAACTCTTCTTCTCATGATGTTCCTGGTCCCCCAGAATCTGATGACCACGAAAGTCCAGTGCGTTGACTGGGGCCTGGGGTAGCAGATTTCTTTCCTTTTGTTCCATCAAGATTACTTCAAGCTGAAGTTGGTTGTGGTTTTAAAGATCACGGTAATTATAGACTTGATTGTTGAAATCAAGCCATATGTCACTGCCGCACCAACTAAGTGAATAGACGCAGACCACTAGTTGCTGGATACCAGAACAGACACTAGTGGACGTCTTGATGTTGTGTGTTTGGTCCGCGAGAGCTATTTAATTTTACTCAAGTCTGCTGGCAAGCCAGTGTTGGCCCCACTATCCGCCACCTGGGATGCACCACGTTGGAGAATCACCTCTCCACCTGCTACGACACCGCAGTAGGTTCCTGGCGCCCTTTCTAATATTTTTGTAACAATAATGTTATTGTATTTACATACCGCTACCTACTTTTTAACGGTTTTCTTTTTTTTTTTCTTTTGGAGACGCCAAGATGCTGAGATTTAATCCTGCATGAATTCCTTTACGTGTCAGTAAATCTACCGACACATGGCTGATGTATTTGGGCACCTTCAAGTACCACCGGACTGAGCCAGGATCAAACCTGCCAAGGTGGGGTCAGAAGGCCAGCGCCTCAACTGTCTGAGCCACTCAGCCCAGCTAATATTTTTGTAATAGTAGTTTTGTAGCAAGCGACTAAATTTTCATTTTGGAGCAAGTACTTTTCTTATAAAATTCTATGTAACATTAAGCTTTCTTCCACGTTATTTACTCTCAAAGAATGGGGCTAGCCCACTGTATTACTGGAACCTTAAATTCCAACCAGGTGCCAGGCATAGTGCCCTATTTAATTCCTTTTTCTTTGGCCACTTTTCAACACCATTATATTCCTAAAATTTTAGGTGACCATGCGGCTGCCAATTTACAATGACCTTGTGGAAAAAGTTCTCCTTCGGAACCCCCAGTTTCTGTTTGTATTACCTCTTAATCTCGTATCTTCCTTTGGATGTTTAATTATTGCTGCCTTTCTGGCATTTCTTTCTTTTTTTAACGTAGGATAAGGTTGTGAATTCTTTAAGGGCATAACCATATTGGGAATTGTTTATCTGCTGTTTAAAAGAGTTTTTATCCCTTAGTTTAATAATTAGAGCCCGGATTTCCATGCACTATCAAATCTCAAAATATGCACAATAAATTGGAAAATATGCACGATCAAAATTAAGTTCCTTTTGAAACACTGTACAACAACTAAATTCTCCAAAGTGTCTTGATTTAAGCTCATCCGTTTATCTGTTAGCACATTCTTAAGCTCAGAAAATTACCTTTCTAAGTCTCAAGAAGAGACAGGTGCATACTTAAACGAAGGCATTTGGGACAAAGGAAGGTCAAATTGTACGTCTTTTGCATTTTCACCACAATACGTCTTATATAAGCTTGACGAATTCAAAATCAGGATTTGAACGGATCACTTTGTTCAATTTATATCTAGCTGCCGCAGCTACTTCTCCGTGCGATGATGGCAGACGCATTTGAATGTCCTTAACTGGTAATGACTGCCTGCTACGATAACAAAGTGATGAGTGAGAGATTCGGGTAGGAAAATCCAGGATAACAACGGAAGAGGGTTCAGTGAAAAACCAGCGTTTGTAAGTTGCTAGCTCAGTAACGTGGTGTCACAGAAGTGCGATACAAGTTTTGTTTTGTTCATCTAGCATAGACGAAAAAATTAGCTGTTAATGATTGATGCACAATTTACGATTCAATTTATAACAATGTATAACTGGGACAGCTTATTCCTAAGAATTACAGAGATCCGCGTGGGACCTTCCGCCTTACGTCAATGTTTACTCAAGAAAGAGATAAGAAAGTGTTTGGTTAGTTGAATTATACTGTACTGTAGGTCCTCTACCTTATGTCATACTAAATTAGGTTGTCACATAGGATGCCAGGAATACATTATCACCGTCTCTCAGAAACACACATACTGTATAAAGTGGAAAAAGAGTCCCAAATTCTGCAAACCAACATTCATAAAAGGCAAGAACAGTCATATTATGCAATATGAACATCCTAATATTCGGTAGAGTTAAACTAATGTATTATTAAGGTCCACCTTTTCAATACAAATACGGATCTATCATAATGAAACTTATTTCATTCAATAATATTCAGTAGTAAACCCAATATCTTCAAAATATGCATTATACACGAATGTTTTCCTAAAAAGGCCAAAACATGCAAACATGCAGGGAAAAAAAAGAACGGTTATTTGGAATCATTAAGTCATAAAACGAATATTTGCAAAGTTTGAGAATTGTAACCAGCTTATTTAAAAACATCCATTTGCATGGAAATCCAGGCTCTATTAATAATTATGTTATTTAATTTAATCTAACTGCTTTGTTTTAACCTGTTGACGAGTGCACCAAAAGACAGTCAATAGAGTGAGCACAGCATTTGCCATTTGGACCCAGATGAGAGAGCACAGTATTTGTCGTTTTAGGCTAGTACTGAGAACTTAAGTGCTTACTGACATAATATGATATCTGGTAGCGTTTTCTGGAACTTTTAAAGTTATTCGAATGTCTGCCTCCATAGCGTAACGGTTATCACTATTAGCTGCCGTCCTCGGGGGGGGGGGGGCCTGGGTTCGATTCCTGGTACTGCCAGGAATTTAAGAATGGCTGGTATGTGGTTTAAAAGGTTTAAAAGGTACACGCAGCTCACCTCCAACGGGGATGTGCCTGAAAAGAGCTGCACTACCTTGGGATGAGGACACGAGTTTACTTAGTTATTCAAATGGTGTCGCTATACAAATCCTAGTTCTGTATGCTGGTGGTCTCTGACGAGAATGCGTATAATCACTACAGTGTAAGAGTTTGGTGCACTGTAAGCCTATAGGTTAACAGCCTAGTGTTACGATTGCCACTGATGTGAATAGTTGTTTGTGCTCTTTGTAGCTCCACCATTGTCCAGTCCCAAGTCCGGAATGGGAAAGGAGGAGGGTTGGCTGGCTTGGCAACCAGCTGTAAAAACTGCTAACGCCAAGTGTCGAGCAGCGGTAAATAACTCGATCCCCCATACGGGCCAACGGCTTCAGGCGGATGAGCCCCTTTGGGTGGAGTGATGGTCCCATCAGTGTAGGAAATGACACTGGAACCCATCATCTGTGTATTTGGCCCAGTGGCAAAACGGACAGAGGAACCTCCTTTTTGTGGTTCTCAACGGTCGTGGAGGCGGATGAGTTCGTGCCAGACGGACTGGCAGCGAAGGCACAACTCATTGGTATTTCAAGTCTACGGCAGTCTGTTGCAGTCGTGGTACTAGAACCTGTAGGTCGTATTTCATTTGTGCCGCAGGGTACAATTCCAAGATCATAGTGTGCGAGTCACTTCCTTGTAAGCTGCGACCCACCTTAAACAAAATCCCGCTTGTGGCACTATTTCCTGCTGCCACGAACTTCAACTTCAAGTCCAACGGTGATGGGATAAGGATGGTGGAGGCAGGTTTTCGGGTGAAATTGGAGGCCTCTATTTCAGACCTGGACGTTGGCAGCAGATGTGTGATGGTCTTTCTGAGACCCCGTGACTACTCAGGAATTCGGACCTGCATCCATGTTTGGACAGGCCTATTTAGGATCACCACTGCCCACCCTGATTGGGAAAGACCCTAGAAAATGTGGGCTAAACATCGGTAGTCACACTTTCAGCCGGCTGGGAAGCCGTACCCAGCGGGTTACCCCTTATGTGGTCAAAAAACAAAGATTACCAAAACTTTGATTATAGGAACCTGGAATGTTCGAACCTTACTTGATTTGAAAGACAATAACAGACCTGAGAGAAGAATAGTGCTTGTCACCCATGAGCTTGGACGAATGAACATTGATATTGCTGCCTTAAGTGAAACCAGACTGTCCAGCGAAGGTAAACTTACAGAGTTCAGCTCTGGTTACACAATCTTCTAGAAGGGTAAAGATGAGGAAGAACACCGCATTGATGGTGTTCGATTCGCTATGAAGACCACATTGGTGAATGATTATCAGCTAACTCCAACCGCTATCAGCGAAAGAATTATGTCTCTCTGAATCCCACTCTCTGGAGCTAAATCTATGACACTCATCTCTGCACATGCTCCCACCTTGGATGCTGAACACTACCATCACCAAAGAGCCACTAAGAACAAGCTCTTACTACTTGGCAATTTCAAAGCCAGAGTTGGTAAAATCACCCATTATGGAGCAATGTGATGGGAAAACATGGACTTGGCAACTGTAATGCCAATGGTCTACAGCTCCTTGGTCTACGTGCTGAACATGAACACTCTATTAGTATTACTAATACTCAGTTCCGCCTGCCTAATCACTACAAGACCACTTGGATGCATCCTTGCTCAAAGCACTTGCTCATCTCTGACTATATCACCAGGCAATGTGATAAAAAAGCATGCCCTTGTTACAAGGACCGCAAGAAATGTTGATGACTGTGGGACAGATCATAAGCTCCATTTTTGCCGGTTGAGAACTTCAATCTGTCGCAAACCAAAAAGATCCATCCACAACCTGCCCAGAAAGAAATTCGATACTTCTAAACTTCAAATTGAATCCATGGTACAGATTACAGAAACACAATCTCAAACAGAAGGTCATCACTGAGTCAGCTGAGGAAACAATTAGTTTTGTAAGGAAAAAAAGACAAGACTGGTTTGATGAAATAATGAAGAAATTAAGTGTCTGATCAATGCCAAACGGGAAGCGCATCTATCCTATCTTCAAGATCCGTCCTCATGATCAACCTGCTCCAGTGCTGTGTCTAAGATGGAGATACTGAACTTGGGAAGAGTTAATCCTGGGGCAGGTTGTGCAAGTACCTTAGTTTAATTCACATTAATGGCAAGACCAAAGCGATCGCATGCATTTTTAAAGCAGCTGACTGACTGTTGTAGTTCTGCAGGTGTTAGAAGTATCACTAGTATCACTCATGCGGTGAACATGGCCTAACCATCTCAGCTGATGAGCGGTGATTGTTGCCTCAATGCTATTTAGTTGTGCTTTGTCGAGAACTGCCGTGTTGGTCACATAGTCCTCCCACTTAATATTCAAGATGCATCCCATTTTTTGTTGGTGGACGTGGTCAAGTTTTTTTATATCACGGCGGTAGTGTCTCCAAGTTTTCAGCCATACAGTAGTGTGGAAATGACAACAGTTTTGTACACCATGAGTTTGGTATGCAGTTTTCGGTCATTATTCATGAAGATGAGTAGGCACAACGGGTACGCGATGGATTTGTTCAGCAATTTCCTCGTGAAGTGCCACCTTCATGAGCATAAATTCATGTAACTGTAAATAATTTCAAACTACTGGCTCAGTGCTCAATAAATGAACAGTTTTAACACATGAACAGTTTTAACAGAGGAAAAGGTAGACATTTGTGTGAATCTTGAACGGTCACCGAATAAATCACACAAAATTAGCACAACAAGTAGGGGTTTCGGTTTCTTGTGCACACAGAGCTACAAAGCTGTTGCACATCAAATCGAACAAGTTCACATAGGCCTATTGTTTAAAATCTGCTAATCCAGCCACAAGAGTGAGATATTGCAAGTGGTATCTTGCATTATTGAATGATCGTTTATTCGACCCACAGCTTATGTTCTTTTCAGGTAAGGCCTGTTTTTATCTTAACGGTCGTGTGAAAAGTCATAACTCTTGCTATTGACGTCGGAAACGGGGGAGGAGCCTACGGTCAGCTGTTTCCAATATGGCCGCGAGATAGTGACGGGAAATAAACACGACAGTGATCGGGTGTGCGTCTGTAGGATTTATTAAGTGTTCAAAATGTCTTTGGTGTCGTACGCGCAACTGCTGAGAGTTGTCGGAGATTTCACGCGTCCATTAGTGGAAGGGGAAGAAATATTCAAGCGTAATTACCTGATATGTGTAGGTAAAAAGTTTGAAACAGAAGATGAAACTGGTGCTGTAGCGTTGTGTTTACAATCATCCCACATCGATTCAAAACCCCACAAAGTTAATGTTGTCTTGAACAAAGGGAGTGAGAATGTGAAGTGCAAATGTACATGTAAAGCGGGTTTGTCAGAGAAATGTTACCGTTGATACGCTAATGCACCTTAACAGTTAAGTTACTGTAATTTTCCACTATTAGAGGTTATGGAGTAATTTCTTGTTGATTTGGTCCATGCCAAAGCCTTAGCCAGGTGACAGAGAGTTACCTGTCTTGTAAACTGTAATCTTGGGGAAGAAATAAAATAATAATTCTACTAAGTAAATGTTGTAAAGCAAATAAATCCTAGGCTTTATACAGGCTTGTGTTGGAACAGCCCACATCCTAATCTTAATATTCTTCCATTTTTTCCATCAGCACAAAAGTTAGAACTTAGAACCGACAATAATAAGTATAAAAATTATAACTACCTACAGAATATGCAGAGCAAAGTTTGAAAATTATAATTAAAGAATACTATAACCTCCACAGTCACAGCTGTCTGGGGTTGAAGAATACTTGGTTTGTCCAATTCTACCAAATAATTAGGTTATGGCTTCTAATTTATCATGAGCGGGCGAGTTGGCTGTGCGGTTAGGAGCGTGCAGCTGTGAGCTCGCATCTGGGAGATAGTGGGTTCGAACCCCACTGTCGGCAACCCTGAAGATGGTTTTCTGTGGTTTCCCAAATGCTGGGGCTGTACCTTAATTAAGGCCACGGCCGCTTCCTTCCCATTCCTAGACCTTTCCAGTCCTATCGTCGCCATAGGACCTATCTGTGTCGGTGTGACGTAAAACAAATAGCAAAAAAGGCTAATTTATGATGGCAAAATACTACGCATTTTCTTTCATTGAAAGAGGTATTTTATAGACAATTTAAATGCAGTGCTTAATTACTACCAGTTAAAGATATTACTCACACGTAGATAGATAGTTCACTGTCTGCTGTTACACATATGAAGTTTACAAAGAGCGGATTACATTCTATGTGCGGCACAGAAGTATTAGGCGACAAGTTTATCAGTATTTTTGATGTAGCTAAATCTTTGTGAATACAAATTAGAGACAATAACTATCAATGAGTACAATAAACAGTACCAGTACCTACGCTGTGGAAAGAAATTGTCTTCACGAGAATGCAGACTGCACACTGTCATGTATCGCGTAACGCGTTTTCAAATTGATAGCGCGGAAGCCCATCTTTCTCTCTGAACTTTTTGTACAGGAAAGTAGTGAAGAGATTTCGCATCCGTTTTATACGATTTGCAACCGTATACAGAGCAGTACCTCCTCAAATTTGACAATTTTCTTTCTGTTTCCATCACGACGTCAATGCTTCACCATGTAAATAAAGCTCACCAGTCACTATGTTGCAGCTTCAACATTCTACCGCATGGCTGCGCCATCCAACTTCTCTAACGTCAATTGATGTGCACAAAATCCTAATGGTGTTTATGAAGTCCCTCATTATGACAGGAAAATCGGTATTTGGTGTACTGTTAGTACAAATGATTGGGCCTATTTTTTTCGAGATGAAAGTAAATGCAGAGAGGTACCAAGACGACATTTTGACGCCATTCTTCCATCAGTTAGCGGAAAAAGAAAAGTCACGTGGGTGGTTTCAACAAGATTCAGCCCCTGCTCATACAGCAGAAGATTCCCTTCTTACAATTTTCGGAAGTGCTTGCAGAGTGATCAGTGCTGGTCTATTTACCCCTCGTTCTCCAGATCTAACAGTGTATGATTTTTACGCATGGGGTAAAATGAAAGAACAAGTGTATCGAACAAATCCTCGCACATTGGAGGAACTGAAAGAAAACATTACAAATCAAATCAGAAACATTACAGTGGCAGAACTTGCTCATATAAGCCAGAATGTGTTTACCAGATACAATGCCTGTATCACCCAGGATGGACTACACTTCCAGCATCTTTCATAAGGTAACATTTCATATAAGATTGTATACACACTTAAAGCAGGGCGGCTGCGAGTGATATAAGCTCGGCTGAAGCAGCTGCCGTAGTGCAGAGTACAAATACTGCGTTCGGTGTGGGTTTATATGAGAGATCCTGTATATGTTTTCCCTTCTTGCTTCAGATGGACTTATTTCCACATTGGCAGAAGAATTAATGAGATCCTAAGTATGGCGAGAACTGAAAAAACCCATCAACATGCAAAGGAATCCGCCTTTCTATTACGTAAAAGAATGGTATATACTGGTGTCAGCCAACACCAGTCAGTCTCGGGTCTGGAATATCTAATGACTCTCCAATGAGTCTAAAATCACTATTATTTGCAGATTCTCGTATGCAAAAACCATATGCTGGAGCTGTGGCCAAATTTTGCAAAGTGAACTTCATAGTAATATCGAAAACCAAAACATAGAATTTTTTAATGCGACATTTTTATTTCATTTCATTACCAGCGATTACAGTACTGTTCTAATTTGCAACAAAAAGAAACATATATTGAAAATAATCCATTTTACTGATTTCATGGGATTTTAAAATAAATCATGTCTGAATCTGTAAAATACATACCGTATAATCTCGAATACAACCCGCACTGTTTTTTCGAAAATATTGCTTCCAAAATTGGGTGCGGTTCTTATTTAAAATTTTGGGAAATTTATCTCTCCAAATGCGCGTAAATTGGGCATCACCGCTGGCGTGGCTTGGCAACAATGCTCTCTCCGCTCTCAGTATGCACTACTTCCGCGCTTGGCGTCAATCTCACGCACGTTCTCAGAGTATCAACATGAATTCCACAAAGCGTTTGCGATTACTGGAAATTGTGCCGCCGGTAGGAAATAACGATATTGACGAGTTGTGCATTCGCGATTCGAGAAAGAAGAAATTTTTTTTGCTAGGGGCTTTACGTTGCACCAACACAGATAGGTCTTATGGCGACGATGGGATAGGAAAGGCCTAGGAGTTGGAAGGAAGCGGCCGTGGCCTTAATTAAGGTACAGCCCCAGCATTTGCCTGGTGTGAAAATGGGAAACCACGGAAAACGATCTTCAGGGCTGCCAATAGTGGGATTCGAACCTACTATCTCCCGGATGCAAGCTCACAGTCGCGCGCCTCTACGCGCACGGCCAACTCGCCCGGTAGAAAGAAGAAAAATGTGCTATTAACATGTAGAGGAGATCGTAGAGCCTTTCGATGACTGACTGTACAGTTTCCAGAAATTGAAAGAAAAAAAAAAAAAAACAAAAAAAAAAACAAAAGTTAAAAATATGTGACAGAAAGGCGGGAATGGGGATATGGTGTGTCAACCGAAATGTGTCAGGTAAAGGCATTAGAGATCGCAAAGGAACTTTCATCGGAAGGGTTTAAGGCAAGCCGAGGATGGGTTTGTAATTTTTATGAAAGAAATGGATTGAGCGTACGAAGGCGTACCTCAATTTCACAACATCTTCCTGGTGCCTAGGATGAGAAGTTATTGTCGTTTCAGTGTCACATAATTCGGTTGGGGAAGGCAAATGCATATTTGCTTTCCCAAATTGGCAATGCAGATCAGACGCCAGTCTACTCTGAAATGCCAGTGGAAAGGACTGTGAATGTTAAGGGTGTGAAAAGTGTTACCATTAAAACAGGTGGTAATGAAAAACAACGGTGTACATTAATGTTGTGTATTCTCGCTGACGGAACCAAATTGCCGCAGTACATTGTTCTCAAACGAAAGACACTTCCTAAAAATCAACCCGCTGGTGTTATCGTCAGATCTCAGAACTTCGGCTGGATGGACAGTTCACTTGTGGAAGATTAGGTAAAATGTGTGTCTGGCAACGTCGCCCTGGTGCATTATTGGGACAAAAAAGCTTGCTTGTTCTCAACAGTTACCGCGGCCACACAACAGACGCTGTGAAGAAACATACCAAGGATGAGAAAACCGACCTAGCAGTCATTCCGGGCGGGATGACGTATATGCTACCACCGCTAGATGTCTGCGTGAACCGCCCATTTAAAGCAGCCTTGAAACAGCTCTATACAGAATGGATGGTGGCTAATAATCCTACACTGACGCCAACTGGTCGCATTCAGCGCCCGGAAGTTCAGCTGCTGTGTTTGTGGATTTTGACGGCATGGAATCATATCCCTGGAGACCTCATACGGAAGAGCTTCAGGAAATGTAGCATTTCTAATGCTATGAATGGCAGCCGATGACAACATTTTGTGGGAAGGTGATGGCGATGAAAGTTCCGAAGTTGGTACTGATGATGATGATGATGATGAATTAACTCACTGGACATCGTCTGGAAATGTTTGTTTAGTTTTATTTATATTTTCTTATCATTTGATGTGTGTTAGTAAAGATTGTAAATAATTTTGAATTCACCTTTTTTTTAAAATTTTGTTCTTTCAAAATAAGGGTGCGGGTCTTATTCGGTGTCAGGTGGTATTCGAGATTGTACGGTATTTCTTTTGTGGGATACTCAGTGCTCTGGTGTACGGTCAGTGTCCCTGAAACATAGGTCTATGGTACCAGGTTTAAAAGCGATGATGCAATAAACAGTTTTGATTGCATTACCAATTCCAGGCATGAGATTTATTCATGTAATGAAGGCCATCCTAGCTAAAGGATTCTTTATTCAGAAGAAAAGTACTCTGAAGTACAAATCAACATGAAAGATGAGGGAACCTATAACATAGGAGACTGGCTTGTACAGGGTGGCACACGAATAGTTGACACATTTAATTTTAGAATAACAACTTTATTTTTCACAGAACACTAATGAAATTTTAAACACAGGCAGCTTGGACCCTGGAAATACATTTCACTATATCACATGTTCAATGTGGCCTCCACTTCAGCGGATAACCTCTTGGAGATGAGTTTGCATGTTTCTGACGACTTTGTGGCACAGGTCTTCATGGATTTCACTGGAAAGCTGCACAAACCGAGCACTCATTTCCATGCGGCTTTGAGGTCTTGAAGCAAAGAGTTTTTCTTTAAAATAGCCCCATAAAAAGAAATCACAAGGATTTAATTATGGGCTTTAAGGAGGTCAGAATAATCTGCCATAATTGTTGTACTGTGGGTAACGATGAGACATTACACCATCAACAAATACTCCCCTCAAAATCTCAAGAACATCGTTAGCTGTGTTAGGTGTTGCACCATCTTGCATGAACCACTGCGTGTGAATAGGTACAGCGAGAACTTGAGGCACAAATTCATTCTCCATCATGTCCTTGTATCGCTGTGCATTAACTGTCTGACCGAAGAAAATTGGTCCAATTAACCCATGACTTGACAGAGTTTACCCACAGAATCACTTTTCCCCCCATAAGTATTTCTTTTGTGAATAATGTCTGGTTTTCTGTAGCCCAAAACCACATATTTTGTTTATTAACTGCCCCCTTGAGATGAAAATAGGCTTCATCAGAGAACCAAGTGTTAAACAGTACTTCATATTTATCTTGAATCCATAACGCGTACTGCAAACTCTTCTGCCTGTGAAGATCTGTTAGCTTGTGTAGCACAGACATTTTGTACGGGTACAATTGAAGGTCACCATGTAACATTCTTTGAACTGAATGGTGCAATATTCCACTTTCTCTTGAAGCCCCCCATGTTGACTTCTGTGGGATATGCTACATGGCGACCCTCAGTGCAGCGATGTTTTCAGGAGATTGAACTGCTGGAGCACGTGGTCGCTTTTATTCCTTCACACTGCCCTGTCCTTCAAAGTTTTTGTATAAGTGAAGGGTGGTGTTCCTTGCTGGTGCCCATCTAGTCTGAAATACAGCTTGAAATTTATTTTGTGTTGCCATAACACTTTTTGATTAAAAGATAACTGTTTTGGCGCGCTTCTGAACGGAGAGTCAGCCGTGGTGAGCCATGGCAGAAAGCTCACTGGAATGCAGGCTTTTGGAGACAAAGCAGCAGTGTCACCTCTACAGATATTTCCATGAAACAGGGAAGGCGTGCTTAAAATTTTAACAACATAATACATAAGTTACATTTTATATTTGCTTTTCAAATGTGTCAACTATTTGTACGCCACCCTGTAGTAAAATATAACAGGAATGTACCCAGGAGAAGTTGTGGGGGAGGGGTCACAATCAATTTGATATGTCCAATGGTACAGGCAAGGGGAACTAATTTCTGGAAGTGCCCCAAGAAGACTGACCAGGTACTGAATTCAGCTAAACAAATTCATAGATGGGTAATTTTATCAAAGGAAAGAAGGAGATGATACTATACTATGAAGACAAGAAGTATAAATGCTGATGAGATCGGAGACTCAATTTGGAATTTAGTATTTGACAGAGCAAACTGAAGGACCTAAGTAGGAACAAGATGCCTAGAATTCATGTTATATCTTCTGACTTACTACTTTGGGAGAAGTGAGATGACAAAGTTATTCCATTTAGTATGCAAAATATTTGAAACAGATGAAGTGCCATCTGAGCTCAAGAAGAATGGTCTTTTCATAACATTGAAGAAAGCAGGTACTGACATGTTTTAGAACTAATGCACCATTAGTTTAGTATACCAAGCTTGTAAAATGTTTACACATTATTTACATAAATCGAGCCAAGAGCTGGACACTGAACACGTAAAATTCTGCAGACATCTTTCTGCCTTGCCTTCATTCCTTAACATATTCTTCCACCTATGCTCGTATGATTCATACCCCTACTTTTACTTTCTCCAAAGTTTCTTTAATTTTCCAATAAGTAACCACTTCCTTCCCTACAAAATCTCCAATATTTTTCTCTCTTTCCATTATTCTTTTGGTCATTTTGCACTTGAATCTACTTCAACCTTTGATTCAAACTTTATCTTGCTGTCTATGTTTTCATCAGCAGCTGAAAAATTGGTATCATTCCTTAGAACTCGTCTACTGTTTTTCTTTCACCCTTTGGAGTTACTTCCTAGTAAAGCAATAAAAGCCTTGAAACATTTCCTGACTTCCTTTTAGTTCAACTTATCTACATCTATCTCTTTGTCCTCGAATTCTTACAATACTAGCCAATTCTTCATAACTTCGAAGTCAGCATGTGTTTCCTAAGACATTTTGAAATTAAGCATCTTGTTTCTGAATTTCTGCATAACAATTTACAAAGTCTACTAGTCTTGTCCATAAATACAACTGTTTTCTGAAGTTTTGACAAATTTATGACAACTGCAGAATTTTACAAGCTTGCTTCCTCTAACTCTTGTCCCAGTCCATATTCCTGCTACATTACCTGCTCTTCTTTCGCCTAACACAGCATTTTAGTGACACATTATAACAGATATTCTAGCTCCCTTTCCAAACAGCATTTTTTTTTTAAATGTCACCCTTTTCTGAAATGGTAGGTACATAGGCAGACCTGTGTTATTATGGCTGACCTTGGCTTAGTGCCTATCTTGATAACAATCTGTTTGCTAGGCTAGTCATAGTAACTTGCTTCTTAAAACATGTTTGCCAATGTGAGGAATACATTATGTTACTTATAGAGAATTTGAGATTAATATAATTCAAACTACTCTGCATGTTTAGGTATTACCTTACCTTATTTTCAGTAGTCAATCTTGATATTAGCTCTTGCTCCTCTAATGCCCTTTTCTCATCAATTTCAGCAGCACGTTCCATCACCGCAGCCATTTCACAAATCTTATCAGCTTGCTCGCATATAATCTGAAACCAGAAACAAACTGCAATCAACAGATAAATCAAACACAATAATGAATTACAGATGCAAATTCCACCAAAAGTTTGATAACCATGGCTAGTAAGTGAGAAGTGAAAGGTCTGATGTGAAAAGTTGGAACTGAGTCATTTATTTGCAACTACCTCCATGGCCTGGTTTAGTTCCACGTCTTACCTTTAAATCATTAAAAAACTAGTTTAATCATCATCATCTTGGTCTCTCTCTGCTTCTCTTACCATCCATGTTAGAGCTCTCTTAAGTAACCCACCCTCTTCCATTTGCTTCTATGACGCCACCACCATAGCCTGTTTGCACACACAGCTTCATCCATCAAGCTCAGTACTCTCCTATAATAATAATAATAATAATAATAATAATAATAATAATAATAATAATAATAATAATAATAATAATAATAATAATAATAATAATAATACTACTAATAATAATAATATGGCCTCAGCTAGCATGTGCATACATTTTGATTTGATGCCATGTAGACTGCTGTACAGAATTCTACACAGTGATCTGTGGCTGTTTCAATCATAATTTTGTTGGGTAAACACCGAAGACCAGGAGTGTCAAACAGGACTGTTTTTCTGTCCTTCAACAATCTGACTACCTCAGCCAAGTATGAACCCATGATCTTGTGATTCAGAGGCTGACACTCTACCAGTGATTCATACGTTACAACTAGCCAAGATACCCATGCTTTGCTACGGTTTTAAACTGAAGCTTCTCTTTGAAAGTTTTAAATTTTGGAGACTTAACTGTCGGTGGACCCTGCAGAGCAGTGGTATTTGAACTTTTTGGTTTGTGTACCCCCAAAATCCAACTGTTTTACTTTTGTATCCTCCGAAGTATGAGTAATATTGCAATTATAGTAGAAATAACGAATGATTGTTGCTGGATGCCAAATAATATTAATTATAATCATCATCATCATCATCATCATCTGCAGTTTATCCTGCTTGCTCAGGGTCCTTGCACACATTGAGACAAGAAAGAATTGTGGCCGAGGATTTAAAGTCTTATGATGCCCTTCCTGACACCACACGATTTTCAACTGAAACCCCACCCCAGCAACACCAGGATTGAAACCACGGTTGCCAGGATGGCAGGCAATCAGCTAAGCTCCTACACCACGCTGTTCCCCAATACCAACAATAATGTATTGTATACGATTGTCGCTGGGCAAAGGAAACCTTGTAACTCCTTCAGAGTAAAGTTTACAGAAGAAGGAGAACTGGCTGGAGAACAGTTACTGGCATTTTCAAACGATAGCCCAATTATTCAACCGTTGGAGTCATTTGTTCCTTTCTCAGGCAACGCAGCAAGCCTTCACAAGACAGATGGGGAAATGTGATTTTCTCATGAGTGGAAGTACAAGGTTTTCACTGCATACACAAAAAACCCACACGCGCAAGGGTAAGTATTTTTACATACCAAGTCAATGGGAGGTACAAACTGATAAATATTATAGAACGAATAGTTTGGAAAGGGGACTCTGTAAAGGAAGACAAAAACACTACATCAAAACAAGATTTCATTGAAAATGACCAGGCTCGACTCTTTCCTGAACTGCTCACTGTAAACAGTTAGAAGCTATGATAAATATGCGTACCTGTTAAAACGACCCCACACCACACTCTAAATACTGTTGCAGTAGAATACACTGTCAATTCATGCACCAAATGGGTTTGTAAGAATGAATATTTTAGTTTTCTATATCCAACCGTTATTTGAACTCTATGGAACTGGAATGTTTTCCCTTCCTTATTTAGGGTACAGAAAAGAAGAGATCATCATGTGAAATTCTGACTTTGTACGTTGAATGGTTTCAGAGGAATAAGTGGTAGTGATTGTTTTAAAAGGAAGTACAACTGCATAACTATCCAACTTGTTTTACGTCGCACCGACACAGATAGGTTTTATGGTGATGATGGGATAAAAAAGGGATAGGAGTGGGAAGTAACTTTTTTTGCTAGGGGCTTTACGTCGCACCGACACAGATAGGTCTTATGGCGACGATGGGATAGGAAAGGCCTAGGACTTGGAAGGAAGAGGCTGTGGCCTTAATTAAGGTACAGCCCCAGCATTTGCCTGGAGTGAAAATGGGAAACCACGGAAAACCATCTTCAGGGCTGCCGATAGTGGGATTCGAACCTACTATCTCCCGGATGCAAGCTCACAGCCGTGCACCTCTACGCGCACGGCCACCTCACCCGGTGGGGAAAGAACTGGCTGTGGTCTTAATTAAGGTACAGTCGCAGTATTTGCCTGGTGTAAAAATGGGAAATCACGGGAAACCATCTTCAGGGCTGAGAACAGTAGGGTTTGAACCCACTATTTCCCAAATGCAAGTTCATAGCTGCCGCCCCCCACCCCCTCCGTCAGGGGTTGGAAAATAGTTTAAAATTTTCTTAAATAATATCTAGGTTATAAAATTTTAAGTCCATAAGCCAACCAGTTTTTGGGTCCGGTTTCTTGGCTGAATGGTCAGGATTAAGGCCTTTGGTTCAAAGGGTCCGGAGTTCAATTCCCAGTCAGGTCGGTGATTTTAATTGTGTCTAGTTAATTCCTCTCACTCGGGGACTAGGTGCTTATGTTTGTCCCAACATTTCCACCCTCATAACAAATTGCACTACCAACCACCACACCAATATGTAATATGAAATACATTTTTATGGTTGGTGTTAGGAAGGGCATCCGGCCGTAAAACATGACCAACTCTACAGTCCGCTGCAGATCGCACCGCGACCTCATCAGAGTGTGGGAAGTGCGGTAGAAGAACTTTGACTTATTTAACATCTAGAGCATAAAAGATCAATCATTATTTCATGAGGACATAGGTCACTAAAAATGGCTATTTCCACCCCTAGCATCTATGATGGCCTGTAAACGATCAGGCGTACTGTTCACAAGTTAGTGGATGGCCTTTTTTGGGATCTGATTCCACTCCTCCAGCAATGATGCTCTCAATTATGCCACGGTGGTGCCACATTGTCTCACGTTCCTTCCACACATACGAGTGTATAAGAGTTGCAGTATTACAGGAAAGCCGTACTGAGAATTTCATCTATACAGCAGAGCCTAGTGATATGTCAATGAAGAATGTTTATATGCTGAAAATTTTCTTGCAGAATGATATGATTATTATTTAAGTAAATGAAAAAAAAAAAAAAAAATTGAATTTCTTTACCAGATAAAGTTTTGCTAACTTGAGAAATGCTTTGTAAGCTGGGTTTTTATCATCTTTTTCTTTAGTGTTTATTCTGCCCGGTTGCAGGTTCCACTACACGGATCTGCTATACAGAAATCGGACTCATTTAGTTCCATCTCGGGCTGCATCTGGATTGATATTCACACTCTTGAGGTCTTTATATTGTGTGTTTGGCCCAATATTGCTTCCGTTTTGTGATGTCTCGATTTAGGGAGCCAGTAGATGTTTCATTCTCCTTCATGGGCATCAAGTTTTGCGTTGAGATCTGTGAACCGTGTGGAGTTTGTCATGGCTACGATCTTCTTCGCATCACTACGGGCTGTTCTATATGCATTCCAACAAGACTGTGTTTTGTGGGCAAAAAACACATGGTTTTTATTAGCCATAAAACAAAATTTGATCTCCCCACGGAATGTTACAAAAGAGTACACCGAGTCCCTAATTTGTCATAATTAGGTAACTGCTAGAAACAGTACCACATAATGTCTTTTTTTCTGTGTCATATCTACCATAATCATTCATCACTTGCAATGCTGGTCATATTTCCTACATATATAAAATTTAAAACTGTTTTCAGTTCACTACCATGTATTCAATGAGGAAGTGAGCCATTGCAAAATCAGATCCACGCTGGACAGGAAGAGTGTCTTCCCTCCTTAAACGGTAAGAGTGCGTAGATCATTCATGATCTAGCCTCAACTCGCAAAAATTTGCCTCTCTCCGTGATGACTGGGAAGAAAATAATCACATCAACAGTACTCAGCTTGTTGGGAATTTCAACAGATAGCTACTATGACTCCTAAGACTCCAGGATAGTTCAGAGTAGCCAAAAACAACATAACATACCTAGCAGGTACGTTCACTAGTCAAGGTTACAGTGATACCACATCTTTTGCAGCTTGGCCTGCTAATTCGTTTCCCACTCGATGCAACGAGGCTACATGAAGGTGATCCTGGTGCCAGAATCCCACAAAAGTCATGGATCCGCTGCATCAGCGAATGTCATGGGGAACGTGAATCTATAGACTGCAATGATGATGATTGTTTTAAGGGGCCTAACATCGCACGTCATCGGCCCCTAATGAGACGAGATGGACAACATGGTATACGATACGTAAAAATTATAAATGTATCCACAGACTAGAGTTAAAAAAATGGTGATGAAAAAATGAGTATGAGATTAAAACAGTCTGTGGATCTAATTCGCAATGCCTTATTTTCTAATAAAATAAAAGAAAATACAGGAGACAAAAGAATAAGGCATTGCCTGGTAGTACAGATATATATACATAATTAACATTAAACGTTAAAATAACACGTTAAAATACGCAACACAAGTAAAATGAAGTCAATGGGATAAAAGCACAATTGACACAAATACACTAGGACAAAGGACATCATCAGGCACGCTAAAACAGACCACTATCCCTCATAAAGTGAATGACGAGGTCTGCTGACTGCTCATCATCTCGCAAGATAAGGGAGATGGTACTTGGGAGGTTAAGACTACAGTGAAGATCGACCGGATCCATACACTCCGTAAGGATGTGTACCATGGTAAGATGGTCGCCGCAGGTACACACCGGAGGGGGTTCTCCTTTCAAAAGATGCGAGTGAGTCAGGATACCATGACCGATCCGAATACGACATAATACCACGGCTTCCCTCCGCGAAACCCGAAGGGAAGTCCTCCATACCTTCGTTGTTCCTTTTATCGCTCTCAGCTTATTGGGAAGTGGAATGGCCTGCCACTCCATCTCCCAATGGGACATAACTAGATGTCTCAGCTGAGTGTGAATATCACTTGCTGGAACCTTGAAAGGCAATGGGGGCAGTGTAACTGCCTCCTTGGCAGCCTGATCTGCTAATTCATTTCCCTCCACACTCATGTGGCTTGGGAGCCACATAAAAGTGATTCTGGTGCCAGCATCCGAACACCCAGCCAGCAGATCCTAGACCCGCTGTACCTGAGGGTGTCGAGGGAAACAAGTATTTTTTTTTTTTTTTGCTAGTTGTTTTACGTGGCACCAACACAGATAGGTCTTACGGTGACGATGGGACAGGAAAGGGCTAGGAGTGGGAAGGAAGCGGCCGAGGCCTTAATTAAGGTACAGCCCCAGCATTTGCCAGGTGTGAAAATGGGAAACCACGGAAAACCATTTTCGGGGCTGCCGACAGTGGGGTTCGAACCTACTATCTCCCGAATACTGGATACTGGCCGCACTTAAGTGACTGCAGCTATCGAGCTCGGTGAAACAAGTATCAATAGACTGTAGCGAGCTCAAGGTGTCAGTACACAGAAGAAAGTGTCGGCGTCCATTGGACAGTGTGTACCGCAGCGCTTCACAGATAGCATAGAGCTCTGCTGTGTACACACTACAGGTTTCCGGGAGAGAAAAAAGAAACCTATCATTGTCGACAACGAACGCACAGCCCACCTTCGTATCTGTCCTTGAACCATCTGTGTAGACGACGACTGAACCTGGATAGCAGCCAACAACAAACAGGAAGAGCCTCCGATAAATCGAAGGGTCCGTGTTTTCTTTCGGGCCAGTGTGCAGATCCAGGATTATGTCGCCAAAGTGGTCGCACTTAAGCAACCAATCTGCTTGGAGCGCAGTGCTCGTCTTTAAAAGCAAACCACCATTGCACATCTTTTTAAGGGCCTCAAGTTCACCGTAGACATCATCAATGTGGCGACTAAATAGAATCGATTTCACCAACTTGAAGTCGTGCCTATAGGTTCTGGTAGCAACTAGGAACCTAGGGAAGCTGGAACCCAGACTAACACGCTGTGCTTGTTCCAAAGGGATTGCCCCCCTTAGGGAATTAAATGTTAAAGACTTGGGTAGCGAACTACCTGAGGTGGCAGGCGGAAGCGGTTTCGACGCCATGCCCGAAATCATCCTCCCCGAATGCCACCCACTCCGATCAGGGGTCTCTGTAGCCGAATCAAGCAGCCACGGCAATACCCACCTGGTCACAGCAGGTACTGCCCGGGGTCTGATGCTGGACGATGTCTAATAAGGGAGGACTGAGGCAATGAGCACGAGGACTCCCTCCAGTCACCCGCAATAGCATGTACCCCATAGCGTGTACAGAGCACTACAAATAAGTAAAAATAAATTAAAATAATTAATAAGAATATGTCCTTCTGGCATTCGGCTGTGCGAGGACCTGTGTTGTTAGGGTGATACTACTGCCCGGGTAAATGACACTCCCACCCGCCACTTCCTGGGTGGTAACTGGCATGGGCTTTTGAGCATAGTCGCATACGTAGGAGCTCCATCGCCGAGCAGCACGCACATCAAAAATTTGGAAATGGTCTACAACTGACCCTCGGAAAAACAATAAAAAAATAAAGAGGTGACCATGGCCACATGACCCTTTTAGTCGCCTTCTATGACAGGCAGGGATTACCTGTGAATATATTCAACCCCTCCCATCCACAGGAGGTCCAACACATTATACCAAACCACAATCCATGTCCGCGCCTAGGTCGCCCCTTTTAGTCCCCTCATAAGACAAGTAAGGGATACCGAGGGTGTATTCTACATGTGTGGCCCCCACCCACAGGGGGTGTGTGTTTGGTCTGCGAGAGGTATTTTATTTCCCTCAAGTCCGCCGGCAAGCCGGTTAGGACCCCCCTATCCGCCACCTGGGACGCGCCATGTGGGAGTATCACCTCTCCCCCTGCTACTACAGCGTAGTATGTTCGTGGGAGACTGCAATGAGCTTAAAGAGTTTGTAAATATCAGAAAATGGCCTCGTTCATCTTTATCTAATATGATAAAAATATCTCAAGTATATATACTAGGTAGGGCTAGGACAATTCCAAGACAATAATAACAATATCATGCCATTTATACTCAGTGTAGGTATTATGATGGCTAAGGATGGATACGGTCAACTGCTAGATGCCAGGCGGTAGAGCATTTATCTTCTGAAGACTCAGAGCAAAGCCTTTGCAAAATGTAAAGAATTTATCTTTGTCTATTTATACTGGTCGTGAAAGCATCAATTCACGCCTTCTTTTTGATGGCGATAACGAAAGCAAAATTTAAATATTTTTCATACGACTTTTCCCTTAAAAGTTACATCCCAGCGAGAAATACCTGTTGCTCTCTAGTGTATTGCATTACTGCTATCATATGTCAGATATATTCATACTGTGACATTCTTGTGAGAATGTAATTCATTGATTTATACGAGTGTTGTATCAACTGATCTGGACACGTGCGTCTTTACTGCGACAAGCGAGGGGATTTTTTTTACTTGTGCAGCTATTTTTATCACTTGCGAGAGGACAAGGCCGCCTGGAACATAGAGAATAATAAAACCATACATTCTGAACAGCTGACTCTCAGTTGCTAAATGTGGACGAATAATGTGTTGGAATATCAATTATCGGAAGAAGTATAACAGCGCTACCAGCAGTAAGTAGGAGTATTTACCGATGTGAAATTATGTCACATTAATGATAATTAAGTTACTTCTCAATCACAACATTTAGAAGATGATTTTTGGCTAATTTTGTGACAATCTATGAATGCATTTTGTATTAACTAATTTAGACAACAATTTAAGAATTTACTATCTCAACTGAACGTGCACTACCGGTTACCAGTGACAATGAGCTTTACTTAGCCGAGGGCAGAGGAAGCTGTCATACACACTCTAATTCTGACCGTCGCAGTGGACGATAGAATGACGTATTCGATGCCTGACTGGAGCTATTTATATTTGGTTAGATAATAATGTTATTTGCTTCATGTCCCACTAACTACTCTTTTACGGTTTACGGAGATGCCGAGGTGCCGGAATTTAGTCCCGCAGGAGTTCTTTTACGTGCCAGTAAATCTACCGACAGGAGGCTGACGTATTTGAGCACCTTCTAATACCACCGGACTGAGCCAGGATCGAACCTGCCAAGTGGGGGTCAGAAGGTCAGCGCCTCAACCGCCTGAGCCACTCAGCCCGGCCGATATTTGGTTAGACACGTGCCTATGGAACTGTGCTCGCCTATACAAGTCAGATGTTAAAAGTATAACTTCACAAACCAACGGATGTGAATGTTACTAGTTACTCGTAGTAAAGTACGTATCATTTTACGATATTGAAGATGTCAAAAACATATCAGATGTAAGGCTTTTCAGGCATTTGCTCTATTAACCAGTGTTTCGTCTTAGGTCTGACACTAGACTCACTGAAGACTGCGTCCAGGATTAGTATTAATTGTACAATTTTGTTTGTTTGTTTATTTATTTAATAAATGTGTAAACAACAGAGAGACACACCAATTACAGGTGGCTTTTACAAATTATTTGACACAAGTAACACAGAAATACACAGAAGAAAACATGTTGTTTTTTTTGCTTTACGTCGCACCGACAAAGATATGTCTTATGGCGACGATGGGATGGGAAAGGCCTAGGAATGGGAAGGAAGCGGTTGTGGCCTTAATTAAGGTACAGCCCCAACATTTGCCTGGTGTGAAAATGGGAAACCACGGAAAACCATCTTCAGGGCTGCCGACAGTGGGGTTCGAACCCACTATCTCCCGATTACTGGATACTGGCCGCACTTAAGCGACTGCAGTGGAAAATATGAAAATGCTATGTAAAGTTTCAGTATATTACCATGAAACTGCTGCCATGTGAAGAGGACGTCTACAGTCATCAGAATACGAGGATGGATTCCATTGCAGTGTTCAACCTTTATTCTACTATGAGCTTCTAGATCATCAGACAGTCACTAACGGAGGAGAAATGTGAGGGCATCTGCCCTAAGCATATCACTTAAGGATGATTTCTCATCATTCAACATGAATTATGCAGTCTAAGCTAAGTCGATTATACATTATACTAGATATCTGTTCTATGTAGTTGTATTTTTCGTTACGTTTGTAGTGTGGTCTTATAGTTCAAAATAATAAACTTCATTGTTAGGTTCCGTATTGAGTTAATTTTTTTTTTTTTGCTAGCGGCTTTACGTCGCACCGACACAGATAGGTCTTATGGCAACGATGGGATAGGAAAGGCCTAGGAGTTGGAAGGAAGCGGCCGTGGCCTTAATTAAGGTACAGCCCCAGCATTTGCCTGGTGTGAAAATGGGAAACCACGGAAAACCATCTTCAGGGCTGCCGATAGTGGGATTCGAACCTACTATCTCCCGGATGCAAGCTCACAGCCGCACGCCTCTACGCGCACGGCCAACTCGCCCGGTCGTATTGAGTTAAGACTATGCTTAAAGTGAATACAAAATTTTAATATTCCACCTTCTCAATACTAAAAAAAAATCATTTGATGTTTTACAAAAGCATTACAATTATATTAATAGGTACTAGTTTCGGTCCACTGTGGACCATCATCAGCCTAGCCAAATTACAACTTACGGAGTTGCAATACAGCAAGTTTGTTCCACGCAGCGCAAGGTTCATTGGGGTTCCGATTAAACTGAGACTACTTCTGTTTAACACAGCAAGCTTTTCATTCCACCATAGAACATGTCCAACTTTGTCAACTTTTAATCTTATGCTGGTCTCATCGGACAACTCTTCCCTCTACGCTAAACTGGAACTCACATCTAGAACTTTCTAGAAGCATATACTTAGTTATAAATTTTAATTGTGCAACACAGGAGTAACTGTCAACCAAAGTCTATCTCATCAAGAGTTTTTACGTGACTTCACAAAGATTTTACTTGTCAATATGAACACTTCTGTTACTTTTATCATAATTCGCATATACGGTTTTTCACTTTTGTCTGTCATTCCACCACCATCCCATCCTTCTAGATCCTCTCTCATTTCTCCACATTATTTTACTTTATTTTATCACTATGTCTTTTACTGTTGTAATTTGGCTAGGCTGATGATGGTCCACAGTGGACCGAAACTAGTACCTATTAATATCATTGTAATGTTTTTGTAAAACATCAAATGATTTTTTAGTATTGAGAAGGTGGAATATTAAAATTTTGTATTTACTTTAAGCGTGATCTTATAGACAATCATTTGCTCTTACTTCTCTTACATTTCTTCTATTAAGTACTTTTACATACGAGTTGTGTTGAAAATGTGAATTTCCAATGTTGGATATTTCAATCATGCAGAACAGCAGGTTTTCCTAACCATGTGTTAAGCTCCTATGACAGTGGTGAATCATCAACAGTTTACCTGTGTGTTATCTTGGTCATCGTTAAACATTCAAGGAATGTTATGCCATTTGATAACTGACACTATTAACATGAATTAATATGGTAATATTTTTCATTTTTGAGTAATATTTTGGTAATATTTGGAGCTTACATTCACACCTTGTGGTGATTGCACTCAATGTCATTGAGATGTTAATTCAGATATCAGGTAATTATTCAATTTTGGAGTGCTCTAGGAAATGTTTGCGACAAATGTTAGCTCGGATCTTTGATACCGATGAAAATGAACTAAGGTTTATTTCATGAGAGTGATACTTTGCTTTATTTCTGACTGCATATTTTCCACGATATACTGTAACAGAAAATCCACAGCCTGTGGATTTTCATACTTTAATAGATTTTGGTAAATGATATTGTGAGTCTTTTTGAGTGGACTTACTGGATAAATTTATTATTTAATGCTAGTGTTAGAATTATTCCTCAGATAATTAAATTCTGACACGTGTTTGGCGATGTGGAATACTAGATACATTTGCGACATTTGTATGCTAGATGTGGAAGATGGCAATGTCTTCGTGCATACACCATCGTGGTCACATTGGCAGAGTCTTCTGAATATTAATAAGCCTTATATTTATGCTCCTTAATATAAATTTTGTCAATGTGTGAATGAAATTGCCCTGATGTAGTTATTGATATTTTTCCAGTATACGAGTGGATTTATTGGCTATTTACCAAAAATTATCTAGATTACGTACCCTGCATCCTAATGGTCCCAAGTCCGGAATGGGAAAGGAGGAGGGTTGGGTGGCTTGGCAACCAGCTGAAAAAACTGCTACCTGTTGAGTGGCGGTAAATAACTCTACACCCCATAGGGCCCAACGGCTTCGGAAGGATGAGCCCCTTTCGGTGGGGTGATGGTGCCCTCAACGTAGGAAATAACACTGGAACTCATCATCTATGTATTTGGTCCAATGGCACAACGGACAGAGGAACCTCATTTCTATGGTTCTCAATGGTCGTAGAGGCGGACTGACTGTGAAGGCGCAACTCACTGGTATTTCGAGTCTGCGACAGTCCGTTGCAGTCGTGGTACTAGAACCTGCATGTCGCATTTAATTTGTGCCACAGGGTATAGTTCCGAGATCATAATGTGTGGCTCACTTCCTTGCAAGCTGCGATCCACCTTAATCAAAATCCCACTTGTGGCACTTTTTCCTGCTGTCACGCCCTTGAACTCAAGTCCAACGGTGATGGGAAAAGGATGGTGGAGGCAGGTTTTTGGGTGAAACTGGAAGCCTCTGGTTCGGACCTGCACATTGGCAACGGATTAGTAATGGTCGTCTTTCCGAGACCTCAAGAGTACTCAGGAATTCGCTCCTCAATCTGTTTCGGTAGGCCTATTTAGGATCACTGCTTCCCACCATGATTGGGGACGACCCCAAAAAATGTGGGCTAAACATCGGTAGTCACACTTTCAGCCAGCTGGGAGGTTGCACCCAGTGGGTCACCCCTTATGTGGCTGAAAAACAAAGATTACCAAAACTTTAGGAACCTGGAATTTTTGAACCTTACTTGATTTGAAAGACAATAACAGACCTGAGAGACGAACAGCGCTTGTCACCCATGAGCTTAGACGAATGAACAACGATATTGCTGCCTTAAGTGAAACCAGACTGTTGAGTGAAGGTAAACTTACAGAGTTCAGCTCAGGTTACACAATCTTCTGGAAGGGAAAAGATGAGAGAGAACACCGCATTCATGGTGTTGGATTCGCTGTGAAGACCACATTGGTGAATGATTATCAGCCAACTCCAACCACTATCAGCAAAATAATTGCACAATAATCTCACTCTCTGGAGCTAAATCTATGACACTCATCTCCACGTATGCTCCCACCTTGGATGCTGATGTAGAAGCTAAAGACCAATTCTACAACCTGCTGAGCACTACCATCACCAAAGTGCCACCAAGAGACAAGCTCTTACTACTTGGCGATTTCAATGCCAGAGTTGGTAACGATCACCAATTATGGGACAATGTGATGGGAAAACATGGACTTGACAACTGCAATGCCAATGGTCTACTGCTCCTTTGTCTATGTGCTGAACATGAATTCTTTATTACTAATACTCAGTTCCGCCTGCCTAATCGCTACAAGACCACTGGGATGCATCCTCGCTCAAAGCACTGGCACATCCTTGACTGTATCATCACCAGGCAATGTGATAAAAAAGATTGTTACAAGGACAGCAAGAAACATCGATGACTCATGGATAGATCATAAGCATAGATCTTGCCGGCTGAGAACTTCAATCTGTCGCAAACCAAAGAGACCCATCCACAACCTGCCCAGAAAGAAATTTGATACTTCTAAACTTCAAATTGAATCCATTGCTACAGATTACAGAAATGCAATCTCAAACAAAATGACTAATCATCCAGTTAGCAGTGATAGTACAAATCAGGAGTAGGCCACGCTTCAGAAGGTCATCACTGAGTCAGCTAAGGAAACAATTGGTTTTGTGAGGAAAAAAAGACAAGACTGGTTTGATGAAAATAATGAAGAAATTAAGTGACTGATCAATGCCAAACCGGAAGCCCATCTATCCTTCCTTCAAGATCAGTCTTCCAATGTGAAGAAATCACATTTCTTGGAACTTAAAGGAAAATGTCAGGTACAAATTAGGAAAATCAAGAATAACTGGTGGCAACAAAGAGCTGAAGAACTGCAAAGACTATCTGATGCTCGTGACCTGCCAAACTTCTACGCTGGCATAAAGGAGATGGTCCAATTCGATCTTCATCGGGGACATTGAAGACTGCTAACAACTCCATCATTTTAACTGATAATGGAGAAATTTTAGAACATTGGAAGGAACATTTCTCGGCACTTCTAAATCGTGCCTCCAGTGTCGCTGAGGACTTTCTTTGTAACGTCCCTCAGCAGCCCCAACAACCATGGATGGCATTTCCACCCACATACAGAGCCTTCACCGAAGCACTCAATCAACTAAACCAAGTAAGGCTCCTGGTCGTGATAACACCACTCTGGAGCTCATACAACATGTAGGTATACCCTTGAAGACTTAGACTTTTCACACTCATCCTCTTGATTTGTAAAACTCGAGAAGTACCTGACGACTTGAAGACTACTAACATCATCACTATCTTCAAGAAATGCGATCTTAGCATATGGGGAACTACCGTGGTGTATTGCTTTTGTCAATTGCAGGTAAAATTCTGGCAAGAATTCTATCAAAGACTCCAAGTTATCTCAGAGAGGATTTTGCCTGAGTATCAATGTGGCATCCAAACCTCCAGAGGCACAACAGATATGAACTGTGCCATACAGCTCCAGGAAAAATGCAGACAGCAACAGCAGCTTCTGTATTTAGTTTTTTATGGCCTGGAAAAAAGCTTTTGATTCAGTACCAAGATCTGATATGTGGAAAGTATTGAGACATTTTGGATGTCCTGAAGGTTATGTGGAAATGGTTCAAGCTCTTCATGATGGCATGTCTGGACAGGTTCTTTGTGGTAACTCAGTATCAGATTCGTTCCCAATCACTCATGGATTGAAAAAAGGCTGTGTGCTTGCTCCTACACTCTTTGCACTGTACATGGCTGCCATGCTGCATGAATCATCTGCAAACAACTTAGGCATGGAGATTGCTACTGCTAGGAGCTTTACGTCGCACCGACACAGATAGGTCTTATGGCGACGATGGGATAGGAAAGACCTAGGAGTTGGAAGGAAGCGGCCGTGGCCTTAATTAAGGTACAGCCCCAGCATTTGCCTGGTGTGAAAATGGGAAACCACGGAAAACCATCTTCAGGGCTGCCGATAGTGGGATTCGAACCTACTATCTCCCGGATGCAAGCTCACAGCCGCGCGCCTCTACGCGCACGGCCAACTCGCCCGGTGGCATGGAGATTAAGTTTCGTTTTGATGGAGGCCTATTCAATCTGGCAACACTTTGCTCACAGACATACCCTGGTTGCCAGGGTGACAGAACTGCAGTATGCTGATGACACTGCATCTCCTGCTCTACCACCTGCAGAACTACATCAGTCAGTCAACTGCTTTAAAGCTGCATGTGATCGCTTTGGTCTTGTCATTAATGCGAAAAAAACTAAGGTACTTGCAGAACCTGCCCCAGTATTGACTCTTCCTGAGTTCAGTATCTCCATCTTGGACAAAACACTGGCAGGTTGATCACTTTTCATATCTTGGTAACATCTTGTCTAAACGGTGTACCTGCGAACAAGATGTTGATAAAAGAATCATGCAGCATTTGGACGGTTAATGCAGAGTCTTCATGAATAACGACCTAAAACTGCATACCAAACTCATGGTCTACAAAGCTGCTGTCATTTCCATGCTAATGAATGGCTGTGAAACTTTGACACTCTACTGCCATGATATAAAAAAACTTGAGCACTTCCACCAACAAAAAATGAGATACATCTTGAATATTAAGTGGGAGGACTATGTGACCAACAAGGCAGTTCTCGACAAAGTGCAGCTAAATAGCATTGAGGCAAAAATCATCGCTCATCACCTGAGATGGTTAGGCCATGTTCACCGCATGAGTGATAACAGGCTTCCGGCCAAATTCTTTGCTCCGGCAGACCTCATGGAACCCCTGTTAAGTGTTTTAAGGACCAGCTAAAACATATCATGAAGACAACTGGTATAAATATACAGACATCAAGAGGCCAAGCGAAAAGTAAGAAAGCTCCGTCAGTTACAACCCCACCTTCCAGCATTAATTTGGTGTGATTTGTGTGGGCACATGTTTTATGCCAAGATTGGTCTGTTTAGTCATCGCCAACACATCCATAAACTGAGTTGATCTGATAACCTTATGGAGGAAGAAGTTATATATACTCGGATAGAGTTACAGCCGCCTACGACTTTGACATAGTCAATATGTACGCGGATGTACCTATCAATAAAAGCATCAAAATAGTAAAAAATAATCTTTATAAATTTAGTAAATTGACTGTAGGCGAGATAAATGAGTTTGTTCATATCCTCAAGTTTACATTAAATAATAGTTTCTTTACTTTTAATAACACCGTATACCAACAGAAGGGTCCTATGGGGTCACCGGCCTCGGGAATCCTCGTTGATATTTACATAGATTTCCTTGAATACACTCATATCATAGGCAAAATTAATGGTATCAAACATTGGACACGCTATGTTGGTGACACTTTTATTATCCTAGATTCCCATACTACTGATAGCAATACAGTTCTTGAATTACTTAATAACCTTGATCCGCATACAAAGTTTACGATAGAATCTGAGAACAACAATTCCCTTATCTCAATTTAACTATCACTCGCAATCAGAATAAAACCCTTTCTTTTAATATTTACAGGAAGCCCACTCACACAATAAACACAATTCACCAGACTTCTCTACACCCAGGGACGCAGAAGAAGACAGCTTTTAATAGTATGATTTTCAAAGCTCAATGTTCTTTATCCCATAAGAATTTTAAAAAGGAAATCAACACCATTTACACAATAGCCGAAGGTAATGGTTTCAGTAAAGCTTTCGTGAACAAAATCCTTAATAAATTTAAAAATAAACCCAAGACCACCTTATTAAAAGAATCTTCCCCTAAAGAGAAGTTCACCACATTTACCTTTAATAATAATAATAATAATAATAATAATAATAATAATAATAATAATAATAATAATAATAATAATAATAATAATAATAACATATATCCTAACACAAGTTAAAAATAGCTTTCAAGATCGTTCACACCAATGCAAAAACATTTTTAAATTCTCATACCATCAATGGCAACAAAAAATGTACAAACTCTGGGATATACAAATTAAAATGCCAATCTTGTTATTCAACGTACGTACGGCAAACAGGCCGTAGCTTCAATATAAGATACTTCGAACACCTCAATGTCCTGAAGTACAACCGCTACTCAGCCATGAGCGAACATTGTAGGGAGAAAAAATCACAAATACACAACAACTGACCACGATTTAAAGATGTTACACTATGAACAGAAAGGGCCCTTACTCAACATACTGGAGAATATTTATATAGATATTGACCTATATAACAATCCTGTGCACAACCTAAATGAAATCAAAGAGAAGAAAAATGTATTATTGGAAACCTTTGTCCCGCTCATCTGTGAACAATTTATTAACAGAAACGAGTTTCACTACCGACATTCTAGAACAAGACCCACCCTTCCCTCAACATACCCCTCCCGTGACTCACCTCATCCCTCCCTCTTTGCCCTTCCCTCTCCTCTTCCGCAGCCAACCGCATCAGCATGGACACACGGTAAGCCACACACAAGCTTAGTTGTCAATCTGACTTGAGACTGACAAGGTCGTTCCACTCGAGACGACAACTTTTTATTACAAGTAAGTCGACTGAGTTTTCTTTTCACACAATATTTTGACTTGTTTTTCATCCACTCATAGTTCTTTTTCTCATTACAGATGTTACACACTTACACACTTTTTAATCCACATTATTGATGGTCTCACTACACTGCCCAGCACAGTGTTTCATTTTAACAGTCAGCAGTTTTATTTGTCAATCAAGAACGACCTATCAGACGAGAGGACTTTGTACCTCAATGTTTTTTAATTCATTAATCATGATCATTGTCATTTCACTTCATCAAGATTTTAAATTTGTTTTGTGTTATGTAATAATTGTTCTGCTACTGAAGATGGCCTTGATAATAGGCCGAAACATGTACAGACTCTGTTCCATCTAACAGATGATTTGATTTGTATTGATAAGGAGGATTTTATAAATACTTTTTATTTGTAAAGTAAACCTAGGAATATGTGCTAAATTTCATGTTCATCATTTGTACCCGACATTTACGGAGAAAATTTACCGGGATTGTGAGCAGTTGATTTAATGATTTGTAGATATTATAGTCTATTTCTTCTGTGTCTATACTTGGTAATTATATTGTAGAATTGTGGTTTCAGTATATTTGTAGTTGTTAGAAATATAAATAAATAGGAGGATGTGATTTATTTCAGACTTACATGTGTGCCATGTAGGCAAATCTAGATGTGTTTCAGTGCGTAGGGATTCTGATCTACGTTGTTGTCCATGTTCCAGCGTCAATGGTTAATTTTGTTCGTTACAAGAGATGTTTCTTTTCCTTCAGTTCATTTGAATTGACCACTTAACATTAATTGATTAATTAGGCTAACTGATAATTCATTCTGAACAGATACATAGTTGATGTGTCGATTTAATTTACACTATTTTAAAAGCATACTCAAATAAAAACTAACTTGTTCATTAATATTAATTATATTGTAAATTCCCACGATATAATTTTAAGTCAAGTTTCATTATGAGAAAATTAATTGGAATGTTTATTTTTTTCTCTAACCATATGTTATATTCCACCTTTTCTTACGATCATTCAATGTATTTTTCAGATGTGTACAAGAATTTTACCTCAATAGCCTATTTTCTAAAGGAATCATTAACTAATTTAATAATTCATACTCTGCAAGAACAAATTTATTGTCACCATTCAATTCTGTTAGAATAGTTAGGATGAATTTTGCCTGTACCATCCCATTTGTTTGAACTATTTTCATGTTAGCCCAAGAGTTAAATCAATTGCATAATTAACGTAGTGATCATCCACACTATCATAGCTAGGCAGGATGGCATTTTCATTTTCTGATTTTGAATAAATCACGTACGATTTTTTTAATGTGGCCATTATCATTGCCGAACCTACCACTATTTTCCCTGTCAGTTATGACTACAGTATTTAGATGCCAAACCTTACTTACCTTATGTCTCTTGCTCGTTGCTGACTTTGTTACGGGGACATTATGACCCCACTAAACTGCAACTAACAGATGATGAGGTACAGCTTGGCCTTGTGACCGCGCACCTTGTTGGTGGGCCAGGCCCAGTCTAGCCTGGCATTGTCCACCAAGCAGCAGAGGCTGGGCCTAGTGGAGCCTGCATGGTGCTAGGTTTTGAACACATTATATTACGTACTGAAAAGGCACTGATAGTTTTGATGTATCAGCATTGCAGGAATCCTCAAATCCTAACAGAGTTGCCTAATAGTAAAAGACTGAGCATAACACGACTGTCAACAGACTTCAGCACATCAGTGACATCATCATCATTTCCCTTTATCCAGCTGTAGCCGGGTAGGGGCAAATATGGTTCCTCTCCAAAGAAACGGTCTTTCCACCACTTCTCCCCCAACACTGTGTGACATATACTGTGCAAATATAAAAGTCTGGCCATCTGGCTCAACAAAGAAGTCAACAAACTGATAAATCAAATATTCATTGATTCAAGAGGATGAGTCCTAGAAGATCAACCTGAAAGATTTCATATTCTAGGTAAACATCAGAGGATAGCAAAATCTGTTTATAGCTCCATCTGTGTAAGGACAACAACGTGGAAGAGATAATCGTCATGATGAGGAATTTTCATGAAAAACTGAATTTTGAGCAAAATATCTTGGCCTAGGTGATGTGGAACCCTTTGCCTGACTGACAAGCTTGAAAAACAGGGCTTATCACAGTCACATTCCAGAAAAAAAACATGCTGAAAATTTTTTCAAGCTTGGGAGTACAACTTCAGAAATGGTTCCAAGATTTTAAGAAAATGGAGCTACTGGTGCAGTGCATTGCCTCACCTTTTGTGGATACTGACATAGAGGAACATTCGGCTTGTGCCACGCAACATTTGCTGGAAGGCAGCCCTGGAACAGAAATGGAACAAGATCTGTCACTGATGTCTCTAGTTTTATGCTCAGAACCTATATGGCCACTTGTATTCACGAAAAATATTCTATCCTGGTTAAGTTGCACTGAGAGTATACCCGGTATCCTGGTCTATCTCCCTCTGCATGGCTTTCTTTTCAAATGTGAAAGTAATACAAGTTCAGGTCACGTTAGATAAGCTCTATATTTTATCCATCATGTAATGGGCAAAATATACAGATTTGGGGTAAGTGGCTGTTAGTTCTGCTTGTTTGTGCACTTGTACGTTACCATCTACACACGAGGGGTGGAACATAAGTTATGGCAGTTATCTTTTCGCTCACACTAGCATGGTGCAAACATACAATGGCCATTATGCCCTGGAAAGCTTGACACTCATAGTACATACCTGCCAACTTTACAAAAACAAAATTTGAGAGATTTTGATCTGAAAATCAGGAGATACAATTGGTCGAAACTGCTTATTCTATGTGTCTTGTGCAATATGGGAGTACTATAACACTTATTGTCCCCAAACCCGCCTGTTGCTATACGAGGCTACAAGCCTAAAAATTACACATCTCTATTCCCTCACATAAAGTATGTGAGTGAGATGATCGGTCTCTGATAAGCCTTCCGAAAATAGTATGAACTCATGCTTCACACGTGTGAATCAGTCATGCACTTAGATGCCATTACTTTGCAAATGCATAGATCAATATATTGCATCACGCACTCGCTCAGTTACGCAAAGCTACTTTTATCAAGTAATAAATTAAAATTCGCCAGAATTTTCTTCAAATGGCTTCTAAAATCTCTAGAAAATTCACTAGTCGCTATCTTTGAAATTCTGTCGCTAAATTGCTTCAAAACTCCAAATCTAGCAACTAGTCTCTAGAATAGACTAGACTGATGTGAAAGAACACGAACAGACCACGCGAGAACGAGAGATTGACGTCGCAATATACAGGTTTCAATAAACATCCCACATTCACGCGCATTTCTCATATTAAAAAATGTCGATATTTCATTTGAAAGTGGCGTACAATGGCGGGATTTGAAAACAAATGTTTGATGTTCACAAAAAAAAAAAGAAGCTAAAATCGGGAGAAATAATAGAATAATCGGGAAACGGGAAAAACTGTCGAAAATCGGGAGCGTCCCGCCTAAATTGGGAAAGTTGGCAGGTATGACAGTGTATGGACACAGCAAGAGATGACAGTGCGTTAGGAGAGGTACCTTGCACAGGGCGATGGGACTGCAGTAGTGAGTCAGATTCCATGCAGAACAGATATGAAGAAGCAAGAACAGCGTGCGTACATCAACCTGGCTGTTCACCGGTTGCAAGGCCAAAGAATGTCACAGAGAGCTTGTGGAAGCTGTGGGCAATAAATGCCCTTCTGTACCGAACTGTTGCAAGATCAGCAAATATGGCGGCACCTCCTTCATTGAATTTATTTATTTATTTTTTTTGCTAGGGGCTTTACGTCGCACCGACACAGATAGGTCTTACGGCGACGATGGGATAGGAAAGGTCTAGGAGTTGGAAGGAAGCGGCCGTGGCCTTAATTAAGGTACAGCCCCAGCATTTGCCTGGTGTGAAAATGGGAAACCACGGAAAACCATTTTCAGGGCTGCCGATAGTCATTGAATTTAATAGGGGAGATTGGATTGTTTAATAGTTTAGTTGCTTGATCTTGGGTAACTATATTTATGTTGTTATTATCATTTTTTAGAGCAGCTTATACGTTGTATTTGTATTCTTATAGCTGACACGGTATATTATATTCTGGGATTTATTCATGTTCTAGAGGGTATAGCCGTGAGTTCATTTTATTGCAGCTGCATTGATTGCCATTAAATATTTTAGTGTTCTTTTGTTACAATTTTGATTAGTGCAATAGTAGTGCTGGCAGCTATAACTGAGAGTGCACAAATTCCTTTTTCATCCTGACATCCAGCAGCCATGCCTGCTCCGACACCTGTTTCATATTTAGTACATTCGTCTACATTAGTAATAGCTGGGGTTTACCTGTTAATTCGGTTTAACAGCACAGGTCCGGAAGACCTGTTAGTGTCCGGACTGATGTGCCACGTGCAGTAATTACCCAGTGCATGGACATGGATAGAAGATGAACACTACTTGAGTTACAACCGAAATAATGTCATCCTTCATGACAACACTAGACCATATCCAGCAGAGGATGTACAGAGGCAACTTCAGCACTGAGGGTGGAAGTACTGGAATATCCGCCATACTCATCGGACCTGTCCCCGTGTGATTTTGACTTCACCCCCAAAGTGAAAGAACAATTGCATGGGCGATTATTCGGGACATGCAAGGACATTGTGAATGCAGTGAAACATGAAAATGCAAAATTCACACAAGGTGAAGTGACATCCAATGTCTCCTGCATTTTTGGCAATGTGTTTTAAACAATTTAAGAATATACCGTGCAGGATATAAGAATACAAAGACAACGTATAAACTGCTCTAAAAAATTAGTGCTATGGAGTGCCCTAGAGGTTTGTGATGTCACGTGGAATCGCGTGCTCGCATGTGATTCCGCGCCAATTCAGACATTGCTCGCGCATGACATTACATAATAGTCAAGCTAAACATTTAAACTCAGATGTAACTGATGCAATTATGTTGACAATAATGAAGATTCTTCATTTGAAATAGCAGTTTTACAGTATTTACATTTTAATTTGGAGCCCCCAATGACTCCAGTGTATATTTATATTATGTAACTACTACATATCCAGGTTATGCTAGCTGGGCAGTCTGTAAAAATGGCCCGTTAAAAAGGTCCTAAGGAGAACACTGATATTATTGTATTTTTATCATATCGACTTGAATCAAAATTGGACATTTTTATGCAATAATTAATTACTGGTATTCCTCTTGTCAGAATTTAATTTAATTTCACCAGTCGAATTACACGTGTCTGCATTATAAAATAACTTAATCGATACAAGAAAGAGAGGAAATTGTGGAAGCATACATGAGAACAGGTTTGTTTAAGGAAAGCCATGCGATTCTGAGGGACAAGTATCCAGGTAGAGAACAACTAGCAAAGAGACGTATACAGGGTTTGGTTAATAAGTGGTGCACTATGGGGTCTGTGCAAAATGCCGAAAAACAAAGAGCTCCTTCGGTTCATACACTGGAAGTTACTGAGGAAATTCACCGAAGGATTATTCAAAGTCCAAAGTAGTTAACACACAAAATGGTGCAACAGGCACATTTAAGTAGGACGACTTGCCAGTGGGTACTAAAGAGCCTAGATTTTAAGCCTATCTAATAGTGGCTGTGCAACAATTACGGGAGGCTGACAATCGCAGGGCAGGAAGAAGAAGAGAAAGGATTGACAAATAATTGTTGAGGAAAAGAATTCAAACAATAAATGAAGATAGTAAGGAGAAAATTGGGGAAAGGTAACTTTTATTAAGGGCTTGCTGTTGCTGCTACTCACCTTGAAGGCGGGAGAACAGTACGTGCAACTTTTAAACTGCCCTGGTGTTGCATGATTATGAGCGAGCAGTAGAACACTAGTAGAACACTAGAAGTTCAAAATACTCTACTATGTCTTGTTTGTGATAATGTTTACCTGTATAATATTACTGTTAATGCCCTGAGGGGAATACATTGAAATTTTCCCGGCTATTCATTCCTGCCACCTGGCTAACGAAATTTTCTGGGGAGAACACTGACTCCACAGCAACGGAGTGACCAAGCCTGATGATACGAGATGATGAACAAGCAGTAGAACACTAGAAGTTCAAAATTCTCTGTTAATATTTGAATTAATAACTATTATAACAAACTCCATGCAATATCAATGGAAGAAGTACACCGTATAATATTGGCCACAATCGTTAGAGACCATCATAAGAATGAGATAGTGATTATGATATATTAGTAGCATTCTAAAACACAAAATTCTAACTACATTCTCACAATATAGAAATGCATTTATGAAACAATTGGAGAGGATTGTCTGTTGCAGCAGCATTATTAAGCCATGCATCCCAATGTGATGCTTGGTACCGGCATCCTCCCAGTCAACTTGGTAAAGTCATTAACAGTGTTGTTATAATAATAATAATAATAATAATAATAATAATAATAATGTATTCACATCCCAGTAACTACTTTGGACGGTTTTCGGAGACACCTAGGTGCTGGAATTGTGTCCCACAGGAGTTCTTTTACGTGCCAGTAAATCTACCAAGGCTGACGTATTTGAGCACCCTCAAATAGACCCACTACCGGACTGAGTCACGATTGAACCTGCCAAGTTGGGGTCAGAAAGCCAGCTCCTCAACCGTCTGAGACACTCAGCCGGGCAACAATATCGCTAGCAGCTACAGAGAAATTACTGACATTCATACCTTCAATACTTAATATCATGAAGTGGTAAGGTGAATACCATATTAATGTTTAATGAGATTATCGTAAATTAAGATTTAACCAAGTTTGGGGTTGTGTTCATTATTTTATTCTTGATTTGAAATATATGTACTTCCCATATTTTGAACCATAGCATTGTCCTGGAGTCATTAAGTGCTATTTTAAACACACTTCCTTCGTTATATCACTATTTCATTCCCGCTAGTTTCGTTGTTACAATAATTTTACGAACGGTCAGATACACCAATGCGTATTCCCATGGACTATTCCGGAACAGTGCCCATTTCCAGGCATAGGACTTGAATCAAGATCGACTTTCTCGACTCCACTCCATCGCTGGCTCATCACATCGTCTTCTATGTTTCTTCAAAAAAGAACCTAGTAAAAGTAAAAATTTAACACCAGATGAGATTTCCGAAAAAGACATTGCTGGAGGCCAGCTCATCTGGTGAAGTGGAAAGTATTCAAAATAAAAAACCACAAGTGAAACATTCTTCTAAACACCGTTTATCGGGCATCAGCAATGACTGGTTTAAGCAATTTACGTGGTTAGTTGTGAAAGAAAATGGTATGTTATGTTCCACATGTATAAAATGTTCATGGAAGAAACCAACAAAGAAGGAAGTGACTTGGGTGACTATACCGTGTGCAAGACTTCGAAAGGAGAGTTTAATTGACCATGAACAAAGCAAGCTGCATTCCCAATCTTGTTCAAACTTAAGTGAAAGATGTGCATTCAAAGAAACTGGATTTGGGCAAATAGAAAAATCAGTTTCTATTTTAAACAATTTACAGAGAGATGCTTTTCTCAGAGCCCTAATATCAATACTGGTCGGCAAAAAATGAACTAACACACACTACATTATACGAAAAATTGCTCAAACACTGCAAGGCTATGGGTTATATATAAAGCACCTTAATATTACTTAATTAGACTTCAGAAAGAATAATGCAGGAGTTACTTGATGTTATAGCTTCATAAATTAGATGTGAAATATTAAAGGACATACATTCACCAGATTATTTCAGTGCTCTGTGTGATGAAACTACAGATATTTCTGTACTGAAGCAACTTATTGTATAGATAACATGTGAACCAACTTGAAAATGAGGTTAATATTAGTTTTGTGTCAACCTGCAACATCATTGATGGTAAAGCTGAGACATTAACAAATAACCTAATTGAAGCCCTTGAAAATTTAGGGAAAAAATGTGTAATTTGGTAGGTCTAGGATCTGGTGGGGCAGCTGTCATGATTGGTAAGCAAAAGGGAGCAGGAACACTGCTAAGAGAGAAAACAAATGGACTCATGGTAAACTGTCACTGAATAAACCACAGATTGGCACTTGCTAGTGCCCAGGCAACAGCTGAAGTTCCTTATTTAGTGAAGTTTAATGATATTTTAAGACAAATCTTTTTCTTTTTTCAAAATTCTCAGTCAGAATATCATGGACAGCCCTCAAATTAAACTAATAATGGCCAGTAACACTAGATGTCAGTCTCATGACTCTGTTGTACAGTCTCTAAGAAGATCTATGGTGAGTGTTGTTGCTGCACTTGAGAGGTGGTGATGTGGTGGTGATTATTGTTTTATGAGGAAGTACAACTAGGCAACCATCCTCTATATAACACTAATCAGAGGGAAAATATGGAAGGGATCCGACACTTCGAAAAATGAAGATATCGGCCAAAGGAAGACAAGGGCCACGAAGGGCGTGAAAATGAAAGACTCCCTAGCCCTCGCAAGCCTAATAGCGTCGGGGTCGGAAAAGAATAAGAGTTGACCAAGAGAGGTCGGATAGGATAGATAAAAGTGAGGAGCCTGGCACAAGTAAGTGGAAGCAATGCCAGGACTCAGCTGAGGGCCCTGCACTTGAGAGGCCACTGAAAGGAATGACATTACAGCTGAAGGCTTAATCAAGTGCATGAAGACATACAATTTCTTAACTGCATTTATGATGCTTTCAGATATCTTACCTCTTCTGTGCACATTGTCTAGAGCTTGGCAAACGTAAGATATTGACTTGACAGAAATAGAGCCAGTCTTAAAAACTACAAAACTCGGTATCTTACAATTGAAAGACAGTCCAGGAAATAATTTTCAAAGTCTCAATCACCACCTTGCAGGTGAATGGTCAGACTTCCACATCACTTATTCAGATGTCGATGTTGTGACCTTCAAGACAACAATTTATGACAAGACTGTCATTCATCATCTAAAACACAAGATTTCCAGATATGCCCATCATTTCCTGCTTTTCAATAGTGTTTAATGCAAAAAGTCAAGATCAGAATGAAGCTTCTGAGTTGCTTCTTGATTTCTACTCTAAAATGGGAAGCCCTCCAGTCATAAATTACAATAGCGCTAAACTGGAATGGTGTGTTGCATCAAAAATGTTCCAAGGAGTGTCCTACATCAGGATAAGACCTAAATAAATAATGATGAAGTTTGCAACAACATGTGAGCTTAAGAAATCTTTTCAAAATTTAGCAAGACTAGCAGCTATTGGACTGTCCATACCTGTGAGCACAGCTGAATGTGAAAGGAGATTTTCGGCTTTGAAGAGAGTTAAAATCAGTTTGAGGAATCGTATGAAGCAGACCACACTCAACAGTTTGATGCTGATTTCACCAGAGGGACCAGAATCAACAGAATTCAATTATGTGAGAGCTGCAGACAACTGGGCCTCAAAGAAGAAAAGAAGAATCAACATATGAAGCGTCATGCTAAAAGTCAATTTCAATTTTGTAATGGTAGAAAAAGAAATATCTTATTCATGATAACAGTGAAATAGTTCAATTTTTGCAGTTAATGTTTACCTCTCTGATATTATTGTTATTGCCTAAGAGGAATAGATTGAAATTTTATCATTCATTTTTGAAGTAGCATTCCCCCACCCAGCTGACAAAAATTTCTGGGGAGAATACTGCAGGTGTTTGGTTCTTAATGTATCTCCCACCCATAACTCATTCTTAAGAGAGACCTTACCAATGTTCTGTATGCTATAGTAAGTTTCCTCCAAAGCTACACCTTATTAGCCATGTGAAGATGTGGAAAGTTGATGAATCAACTACGCGTATTTCAGCCGACTGGTTGAAACCGGCTTTCCCGTTGAAAGAAAATTTCAATATAACCACCGATCCTCAAGGTACCAAACCTACGAAGGAACCGCACAATGGTAGGACTGATCAGACAATCACCACATCAGGATGTACAGTTCGTTTTCCTGCATATTTCCTTGAATTCCATGTAAGCAAAGCTAGTTTAAACTAAAACAATTCTCCTACCGAGTTTGTCAGATCCAAAAGATGTACATTTCCAATAAACATTAAAATTTTTAGTTGATGTGCCAGCAGTTTACCAGCCTTGCTGATTATGTAAATGATTATCAAGGCCTATGTGAAAATAAAGAAATTACCGAGCGAGCTGGCTGTGCGGTTAGGGCCATGCAGCTGTGAGCTTGCATTTGGGAGATAGTGTGTTGAAATCCCAATGTCGGCAAGCACGAAGATGGTTTATTGTGGTTTCCTCATTTCACACCAGGCAAATGCTGGGGTTGTACCTTAATTAAGGCCATGGCTGCTACCTTTCCAATCCTAGCCCTTTTCCATCCTTCTGTCACCAAAAAACCTTTGATGACATATGACATTAAAAAAAGAGAAAAATTCAATTTTCTTTTGTGCCTCTTGGTGTAGCCATATGCACAGCATGAAATTGCCACTTTAATTGTTTTTTTCTTTTCTATTTTGGTATTTTGCCATCTCTTTTCAGTTTTGATTCAGTTAATTTATAACTGTTAGGTTGTTCACTCAGCCAAAACTAATTCTGATTAATTAATTTATAAACTATCTGAAAAAAGAAACAACTTAATTTCTTTTCCAAGTATAAAACTGTTACCATATGTTTTCTTTTTCAAGTGTTTGTCCAACCCTTGTCTCGTTTCTCTACGGGGTCGGGTATGAGGTGAGATGAATCTGTCGTGGCATGTTTTTATGACCAGATGCCGTTCCTGACGTCAACCTCATAAGAGGAGTTAATGAGATGAAATGAATGACATATGATAGCAGGAAAGGAGAGGGTGAAACCTGGTGCCGACACATAGCTTATTCCTGTCGAATAGAACCAAGGTCTCTGCTAGGTGGAAGCCTTCTTTACATTGTAATCTATATATATATAAAATACGAGTTTTGTCTGTACATTGCTCAAAATTTGAAAAGAATGGTATTTCTGTATCGGTCATGTCCACAGTAACAAGAAACTGCATTTTTTACTTTTCCGTAATTTATGTCTGTCTGTCTGTCTGTATGTACACGCATCACGAGAAAATGGCTGAAGAGAATTTAATGAAAATCAGAATGTAAAGTCGGGTGATGAACCGCTACAATCTAGGCTATAAATTATTTTAATCACGCTGAGTGAAATGGTAGTTTACGGGAAGGCCTGAAATTTAATTCTCAAATATTTATTTTATTAGTGGTCGTGTCTTAATGAAAATCGCTTCACAAGGATGGGAAATAAGTCGCTACAATATAGGCTATACACGCTGAGAAAAATGGTAGTTTAGGGGAAGGCCTAAAATTTAATTGTCAAATATTTATTTTATTAGTGGTCGTATCTTCACGAAAATTGGTATGCAAAGTCGGGGAATAGGTCCCTTTAATCTAGGCTATCAGTAATGTTATTACACTGAGTGAAATGGTAGTTCAGGGGAAGGACAGAAACGTAATCTATATATAAAATAAGTGTTTTGCCTGTGCATTGCTGAGAATTTGAAATGAATGATATTTCTGTATCTGTCATGTCCACAGTAACAAGGAAATGCATTTTTTACCTTTCCGTAATTTCTGTCTGTCTGTCTGTCTGCCTGCCTGTCTACCTACCTGTCTGTATGTATGTACACACATCAATAGAAAACGGCTGAAGAGAATTTAATGAAAATCGGTATGTAATGTCGGGTGATGAACCACTGCAATCTGGGCTACAAATTATTTTATGCACGTTGAGTGAAATGGTAGTTTAGGGGAAGGCCTGAAATGCATTTCTCAAATAAGTTATTTATGTTATTAGTGGTCGTATCGATAAATACTACATAACTAACATAACTTTAGTTATGTCGTAAGTTAGTAGTAGTTATGTAAGACGTTATTAAATTTCCGATCACTTATGTCTTATACATTGTTACCGTACCGCATATAATCAGAGATATTCATGAATTTGGATTTTTGTTACTAAGTCCATATCAGCACCGAGTCACGAGAGAATGGGTAAACAGAATTTAGTGAAAATCGGTATGGAAATTCTGAGAATAAGGAACTACAGTCTAGGATATAAATAATTTTGTAAGACACACTAATATCACAGAGTCGAAAGAAAACTAATGTGAAGGCCTGCAATATAGAAAGCACATAAACTTTATCAACAATAACATTACATTGACCATTGTTTGTTGTGATGTGCTTTTTGTCTTCTGTTTCCTGTCATCCCCGATAGATAGGATTACTGCAGCGTACCGAGGTTTTTTTTAGATTTGCTTGATGTCGCACCGACACAGATAGGTCTTTTGGCGACGATGGGATAGGAAATGAATAGTGGTGTGAAGGAAGCGGCCTTGGCTTTAAGGTACAGCCTGGTGTGACTGGTGTGAAAATGGGAAACCACGGAATACCATCTTCAGGGTTGCCGGCAGTGGGGTTCGAATCCATTATCTCCCGGATGCAAGCTCACAGCTGCGCGCCCCTAACCACACAGGCAACTCACCTGGTCGTACCAACTGTAACAGCCTGCCTGTATATTGGTGGGAAGTAGCTGGGGAGTAAGATAACTTTCTTCTCTAGCATGCCGTTCCTCTGGTTCATACATTTTATGATATATCTGGTACGTAACACACTGGTTCATCATAGTATTCGAGCTATTCAATCCCTACTCTGAGGCACTGACTGGAATGAGTAGTGTGCATATTTAACGGAATAATGACAGAGGAGTGTTCACGGCAGTCTGCGACGTGGTTATTCCAGCTCTGGAACTTAGAACTCTTAGATCGGCACCGTAGTACTGTTCGTGGAAAGTGAGAAAGTGTGCAGTTTTTCATTTGATCGAATATTTTATATGATAACATTGCTTTCAATTGCTACATTCCTACTGACGTTTTTGTAATGACCTATGTTGAATTCAGTTAGGAAAACCACCAAGTCAGTCTTTCTGAGAATCCTGTAGCGAAGCACAGGTACATCAGCTAGTTCTCAAATATTTATATTATTAGCTGTCGTATAAATAAATACTACATAACCAAAGTTATAGAGAATTAAATTTCCAACCCTTTATGTCTTATACATTTTTACCGTATCGGCTATGTTAACACAGATATTCATGAATTTGTATTTTTGTTGCCAAGTCCATATCAATGCCGAGCCACGAGAAAATGGGTTAACAGAATTTAATGAAAATCGGTATATAGAGTAGGGGAATAAGAAACTACAGTCTAAGCTATAAACAATTTTATTCATCCTGGATGAAATTGTAGTTTAGAGGAAGGCGGCTAAAATGTCATTTTTAAATACCAATGTCCTATAGAAAAGTACTATATAATAAAGCTATAGAGAATACCATTTCCGATCATTTATCTTTTATTCCGTTTTACCGTACCGACTATGATAAGAGTGGTATTTCAGAGTGGGAATAAAACAAAATGTGAAGGCCTTTAATATCAAAAGCATCTGGATGTACTAGGAGTAAGTGATATTCGGGTAAGGGGAGATAATGAGGAAGAGATAGGAGATTATAAAGTGTACTTGACGGGTGTTAGAAAGGGAAGGGCAGAGTCTGGGGTAGGGCTCTTTATCAGGAATACCATTGCACGCAACATAGTTTCTGTTAGGCACGTAAATGAGCGAATGATGTGGGTAGATTTGTCAGTTGGAGGAATTAGGCCTAGAATTGTGTCCGTGTATTCACCATGTGAGGGTGCAGATGAGGATGAAGTTGACAAGTTTTATGAAGCATTGAGTGACATCGTGGTCAGGGTCAACAGCAAGGATAGAATAGTGCTAATGGGCGATTTCAACGCGAGAGTTGGGAATAGAACTAAAGGATACGAAAGAGTGATTGGTAAATGTGGGGAAGATATGGAAGCTAATGGGAATGGGAAACGTTTGCTGGACTTCTGTACTAGTATGGGTTTAGCAGTTACGAATACATTCTTCAAGCATAAGGCTATTCACCGCTACACATGGGAGGCTAGGGGTACCAGATCCATAATAGACTATATCTTAACAGACTTCGAATTCAGGAAATATGTTAGGAATGTACGAGTTTTCCGGGGATTTTTCAATGATACAGACCATTATCTGATCTGTAGTGAACTAAGTATCTCTAGGCCTAAGGTAGAGAAAGTGAAATCTGTCTGCAAACGAATAAGGGTAGAAAATCTCCAGGACGAGGAAATTTTCCAGAAGTACATGGATATGATTAGTGAGAAGTTTCGAACAGTAGACAGTAAGCAGGTTCAGGATATAGAAAGTGAATGGGTGGCATATAGGGATGCTGTAGTAGAAACAGCAAGGGAATGCCTAGGAACAACTGTGTGTAAAGATGGGAAAAGGCGAACATCTTGGCGGAATTATGAAGTGAGAGCAGCTTGTAAACGTAAAAAGAAGGCTTATCAGAAATGGCTCCAAACAAGGGCCGAGGCAGACAGGGAGTTGTATGTAGATGAAAGAAACAGAGCGAAACAAACAGTTGTTGAATCCAAAAAGAAGTCGTGGGAAGATTTTGGTAACAACCTGGAAAAGCTAGGTCAAGCAGCAGGGAAACCTTTCTGGACAGTAATAAAGAATCTTAGGAAGGGAGGGAAAAAGGAAATGAACAGTGTTTTGAGTAATTCAGGTGAACTCATAATAGATCCCAGGGAATCACTGGAGAGGTGGAGGGAATATTTTGAACATCTTCTCAATGTAAGAGCAAATCATCTTGGTGGTGTTGTGAACAGCCAAGCTCATGGGGAGGAGGAAAATGATGTTGGTAAAATTATGCTTGAGGAAGTGGAACGGATGGTAAATAAACTCCATTGTCATAAGGCAGCAGGAATAGATGAAATTAGACCTGAAATGGTGAAGTATAGTGGGAAGACAGGGATGAAATGGCTTCATAGAGTAGTAAAATTAGCATGTAGTGTTGGTAAGGTACCTTCAGATTGGGCAAAAGCAGTAATTGCACCTATCTATAAGCAAGGGAACAGGAAGGATTGCAACAACTATCGAGTTATCTCACTGATTAGTATACCAGGCAGAGTATTCACTGGCATCTTGGAAGGGAGGTTGCGATCAGTCGTTGAGAGGAAGCTGGATGAAAACCAGTGTGGTTTCAGACCACAGAGAGGCTGTCAGGATCAGATTTTCAGTATGCGCCAGGTAATTGAAAAATGCTACGAGAGGAATAGGCAGTTGTTTGTTTCGTAGATTTAGAGAAAGCATATGACAGGGTACCGAGGGAAAAGATGTTCCCTATACTGGGGGACTATGGAATTAAAGGTAGATTATTAAAAGCAATCAAAGGCATTTATGTTGACAATTGGGCTTCAGTAAGAATTGATGGTAGAATGAGTTCTTGGTTCAGGGTACTTACAGGGGTTAGACAAGGCTGTAATCTTTCACCTTTGCTGTTTGTAGTTTACATGGATCATCTGCTGAAAGGTATAAAATGGCAGGGAGGGATTCAGTTAGGTGGAAATGTAGTAAGCAATCTGGCCTATGCTGACGACTTGGTCTTAATGGCAGATTGTGCCGAAAGCCTACAGTCTAATATCGTGGAACTTGAAAATAGGTGCAATGAGTATGGTATGAAAATTAGCCTCTCGAAGACTAAATTGATGTCAGTAGGTAAGAAATTCAACAGAACTGAATGTCAGATTGGTGATACAAAGCTGGAACAGGTCGATAATTTCAAGTATTTAGGTTGTGTGTTCTCCCAGGATGGTAATATAGTAGGTGAGATTGAATCAAGGTGTCGTAAAGCTAATGCAGTGAGCTCGCAGCTGCGATCAACAGTATTCTGTAAGAAGGAAGTCAGCTCCCAGACGAAACTATCTTTACATCGGTCTGTTTTCAGACCAACTTTGCTTTACGGGAGCGAAAGCTGGGTGGACTCAGGATATCTTATTCATAAGTTAGAAGTAACAGACATGAAAGTAGCAAGAATGATTGCTGGTACAAACAGGTGGGAACAATGGCAGGAGGATACTCGGAATGAGGAGATAAAGGCTAATTTAGGAATGAACTCGATGGATGAAGCTGTACGCATAAACCGGCTTCGGTGGTGGGGTCATATGAGGCGAATGGAGGAGGACAGTTTACCTAGGAGAATAATGGACTCTGCTATCGAGGGTAAGAGAAGTAGAGGGAGACCAAGACGACGATGGTTAGACTCGGTTTCTAACGATTTAAAGATAAGAGGTATAGAACTAAATGAAGCCACAACACTAGTTGCAAATCGAGGATTGTGGCGACGGTTAGTAAATTCACAGAGGCTTGCAGACTGACCGCTGAAAGGCATAACAGTCTATAATGATAATGTATGTATGTAATGTATGTATGTAAGCTGTAATATTGTTAACCATACAAAAACCATCATTTGTCCACCCCGGGCGACAAGACTTTCACACACGCATAACGACTGTCGTTTGTCGACTGTTGTTTGTTGTCCAGCAGTGCTCAGTGCTGCCAACCTCTGTACTTAAGAACTATGCTTCGATAGCTGTGGTGATGATTATTGTTACACCATTGGTGTGGAGTGGTTCTTGTTGTGCGGACATTAGGATAGGATCTGGACTGGTTCTTGCCATGCAGACAGTTAGGATAGGATCTGGACAAGACCACGGGTCTGGACGGTTAGAAGCTGCGAAGCGGCGCTAGGCCTCTAGTTTCATGAGGAAACACGACTGACGGTGGTGGTGGTGATTACTGTTTTAAGAGGAAGTACAACTAGGCAACCATCCTCTATGTATACACTAATCAGAGAGAAATAATGGAAGGGGTCCGACACTTCGCAAAATGAATGTATCGGCCAAAGGAAGACAAGGGCCACGAAGGGCATGAAAATGAAATACTCCCTAGGCCTCCATACGTAATACCGTAGTAAGTGGAAGCAATGCCAGGACTTAGCTGAGGGCCCCGTGGTCGCCAACCCAAGCTCCAAAGTTAAGACAAAAAAAAAAAACCATTGGTCTGAACTGGTTCTTGCTGTGCGGACATTAGGATAGGATCTGGACCAGAGCATTGGTCTGGACGGTTAGAAGCCGCGAAGCGGCCCTAGGCCTCTAGTATTGTGGGGAAACACTATTGGTCTGGACTGGTTCTTGCCGTGCAGACGCTAGGATAGGAACTGGACTGGTTCTTGCCGTGCGGGCGGTTAGGATAGGATCTGGACAAGACCATTGGTCTGGACGGTTAGAAGCCGCGAAGCGGCCCTAAGCCTCTAGTTTAGTTTATTGTGCTGCGGTTGGTAACGGATTATGATTAACTTTCTTGACAGGAAGGAGATCACGTACTACTTTACATTGGCCAATAGGAATACAAGTAGCTACTTCAGAAATGAAAATGGCTTGTAATAATCTTAATTAGGTTATAAAAGTAAATGTACTTTTTAGGGCACGATGGTGAGTTCCGGGACATAGCAATGAACACATCTCTCCTCTGAGACGCTCTCCAAGTAAGATTGCATTCATTTCCACTTACTTATAACATTAGAAATATGTTGTCGCCCGGGCTGGAATAATGCCTAGAAACCTTCAAGTACCACTGGATTCAGCTGGGATTGAACCTGCCAACCTGAGCACACTGCCTGGCGATTTAACTTCTATGTCTTGATTGATAAATTTCATTTTTATTCCGTATTGATAGTCACCATAAGTCATAAATGAAAGAAAAATTCCACCTAATCAATACTATTTTATTATCACATGTAGGACCGGTTTCGACCTCTCAGAAGGTCATCCTCAGCTACACTAGAATTGCATTTACATATTATGCCTCATATTGGGAGCTAATGACATACTCTAGAATTCAATGATTTTAAAGTGCTTATACACATGCTGAGAATTCAATATTATACAATTACAAAATTAATTGCTCTTATTACACTTAATGTACATATGTAAGAAACAAATATGAGTTCGTCTTTTCTTTAATGTGATGAGTATGTCGGAGTATTTTTAAACATAGGCATTTGCCTAGTCAGACAGCCAAGCAGCAAACATCTCAACCACCCCACAGCAATATTCACCATCATAAGAAAGGAAAGAGCCACCATTAACGACCTTGGAGTCAAAGTGAACAATTTCTAGAACATTAGTCAACGTCAAACAGACTATCCACAAGTTACAAATACTAAATTGGAAAGTGGTTGAGTAATATTCAATACATATTGGCAATGATTACAATAATTTAAGCTTAAAACTTGCAAACAGCATAAGAAGGTGTCTGTCTCTTATTAATTTGGACTGTCAACTGAAGTTTACATCAAACGCACATCACAGTGATTTTAATGTTTTAATGTGTTTAAGAGTTTTGCTTATGACCTATTTCACATCATTCTAACATAATACGCACTGCAGCAACGCAAGAAGTACTATCATTTGCCGTTTTAGACAGTCAACAATGCAGTTAAGCACGTTAAACTATATTCACTAATGTTTTATTTTGGCTAGTCATTTGTTTTATTGAACTATCAACATGCATATCTCTACATTTAGTGTAAATTATTGTTAAAACGACTATAATAGTGATTATTTTACAATTGTTTAACTAAGTTCATTTCATACAGGACTAAATATTCATAAGACTGGAGATCAATTAAACTGACTAGGCAAATGCCTATGTTTAAAAATACTCCGACATACTCATCACATTAAAGAAAAGACGAACTCATATTCGTTTCTTACATATGTACATTAAGTGTAATAAGAGCAATTAATTGTGTAATTGTATAATATTGAATTCTCAGCATGGGTATAACCACTTTAAAATCATTGAATTCTAGAGTATGTCATTAGCTCCCAATATGAGGCATAATATGTAAATGCAATTCTAGTGTAGCTGAGGATGACCTTCTGAGAGGTCGAAACCGGTCCTACATGTGATAATAAAATAAAATAGTATTGATTAGGTGCAACTTTTCTTTCATTTATGACTTAACTTCTATGTGTCATTGTAAACGAAAGCAATTCTAAAGATAAGGGTAGTTGTCTTAACACCATTGACGTCATGCCGTCTTCCCTCTCACTTCCTCCTAACTCCACCGTTTTCTGCCCAGCATGGTGATGAACGATTGTTTTATATGGCTGACAACATGACAAATGCATACTGCAACATCCGTAGCATGGACAAACTTTACCGTTAGTAGCAACACCTCTAGAAATCCCCGCCTAAAGACCCCTGATGATTACTGTTAGTTAGGTCATACAGTAGCCTTATTGTTAGTGTCAGAATTACCGACAAGAGGATTACATTCCTGCTAGTAATAAAATTACTAATAGTGATGGTTAGATTACCTTACAGTAATGTTAGTGACAGATTAGATTTTGGTTTACTGGAAAGCACTGTTAGTGACAGGTTTAGGTTAGGGTTCAGTTAGGAGTAAGCTATAGCTTCCTGCGGAAGTTCATAAAGTAAGCTATTTACTTATCTGTTAAAATTCACTATTGGGTGAATGTGTATTTAGCTATATATGAATGTATCCATATAGCACTGGGAGCAAATGGGACAGCAAAATAATGGTATTTTGAAGTACTAAAACAACACTTTAGGATATTTTTATTGCAATGAATCGAATCTACTGTAACAGCCCTACCTAAGACTCTAATCTGACACCAATTCATTCTGTATTTCCACGAAACTGTAATACAAAGAAACCCCCATAGTCTTCCATCATGTTTGTCAGCCAATCAGGTACAGAGATGGGGAAAATCCTGTCCAACAGAGAACAGCAAGAATACTTTTTTTTTTTTTTTTTTGGCTAGTGGCCTTACATCACACCGACACAAACAGGTCTTATGGCGACGATGGGATAGGAAAGGGCTAGGAGTAGGAAGAAAGCGGCCATGGCCTTAATCAAGGTACAGCCTGGTGTGAAAATGGGAAACCACGGAAAACCATCTTCACGGCTGCCGACAGTGGGATTTGAACTCATATCTCCCGGATGCAAGCTCACAGCACCACGAACATAGATACATACATTATCATTATAGACTGTTATGCCTTTCAGCGTTCAGTCTGCAAGCCTCTGAGAATTTACTAAACGTCGCCACAATCCTCGATTTGCAACTAGTGTTGTGGCCTCATTTAGTTCTATACCTCTTATCTTTAAATCGTTACAAACAGAGTCTAACCATCGTCATATTGGTCTCCCTCTACTTCTCTTACCCTCCATAACAGAGTCCATTATTCTCCTAGGTAACCTGTCCTCCTCCATTCGCCTCACATGACCCCACCACCGAAGCCGGTTTATGCGTACAGCTTCATCCATAGAGTTCATTCCTAAATTAGCCTTTATCTCCGCATTCCGAGTATCCTCCTGCCATTGTTCCCACCTGTTTGTACCAGCAATCATTCTTGCTACTTTCATGTCTGTTACTTCTAACTTATGAATAAGATATCCTGAGTCCACCCAGCTTTCGCTCCCGTAAAGCAAAGTTGGTCTGAAAACAGACCGATGTAAAGATAGTTTCGTCTGGGAGCTGACTTCCTTCTTACAGAATACTGTTGATCGCAGCTGCGAGCTCACTGCATTAGCTTTACGACACCTTGATTCAATCTCACCTACTATATTACCATCCTGGGAGAACACACAACCTAAATACTTGAAATTATCGACCTGTTCCAGCTTTGTATCACCAATCTGACATTCAGTTCTGTTGAATTTCTTACCTACTGACATCAATTTAGTCTTCGAGAGGCTAATTTTCATACCATACTCATTGCACCTATTTTCAAGTTCCACGATATTAGACTGTAGGCTTTCGGCACAATCTGCCATTAAGACCAAGTCGTCAGCATAGGCCAGACTGCTTACTACATTTCCACCTAACTGAATCCCTCCCTGCCATTTTATACCTTTCAGCAGATGATCCATGTAAACTACAAACAGCAAAGGTGAAAGATTACAGCCTTGTCTAACCCCTGTAAGTACCCTGAACCAAGAACTCATTCTACCATCAATTCTCACTGAAGCCCAATTGTCAACATAAATACCTTGGATTGATTTTAATAATCTACCTTTAATTCCATAGTCCCCCAGTATAGGGAACATCTTTTCCCTCGGTACCCTGTCATATGCTTTCTCTAAATCTACGAAACAAACAACTGCCTATTCCTCTCGTAGCATTTTTCAATTACCTGGAGCATACTGAAAATCTGATCCTGACAGCCTCTCTGTGGTCTGAAACCACACTGGTTTTCATCCAACTTCCTCTCAACGACTGATCGCACCCTACCTTCCAAAATGCCAGTGAATACTTTGCCTGGTATACTAATCAATGAGATTCCTCGATAGTTGTTGCAATCCTTCCTGTTCCCTTGCTTATAGATAGGTGCAATTACTGCTTTTGTCCAATCTGAAGGTACCTTACAACACTACATGCTAATTTTACTATTCTATGAAGCCATGTCATCCCTGCCTTCCCACTATACTTCACCATTTCAGGTCTAATTTCATCTATTCCTGCTGCCTTATGACAATGGAGTTTATTTACCATCCTTTCCACTTCCTCAAGCATAATTTCACCATCATTTTCCTCCTACCCATGAGCTTGGCTGTTCACAACACCACCAAGATGATTTGCTCTTACATTGAGAAGATGTTCAAAATATTCCCTCCACCTCTCCAGTGATTCCCTGGGATCTATTATGAGTTCACCTGAATTACGCAAAACACTGTTCATTTCCTTTTTCCCTCCCTACCTAAGATTCTTTATTACTGTCCAGAAAGGTTTCACTGCTGCTTGACCTAACCTTTCCAGGTTATTACCAAAATCTTCCCATGACTTCTTTTTGGATTCAACAAGTATTTGTTTCGCTCTGTTTCTTTCATCTACGTACAAAGCCCTGTCTGCCTTGGCCCTTGTTTGGAGCCATTTCTGATAAGCCTTCTTTTTATGTTTACAGGCTGCTCTCACTTCATCATTCCACCAAGATGTTTGCCTTTTCCCATCTTTACACACAGTTGTTCTTAGGCATTCCCTTGCTGTTTCTACTACACCATCCCTGTATGCCACCCATTCACTTTCTATATACTGAACCTGCTTACTATCTACTGTTTGAAACTTCTCACTAATCATATCCATGTACTTCTGGAAAATTTCCTCGTCCTGGAGATTTTCTACCCTTATTCGTTTGCAGACAGATTTCACTTTCTCTACCCTAAGCCTAGAGATACTTGGTTTACTACAGATCAGATAGTGGTCTGTATCATTGAAAAATCCCCGGAAAACTCGTACATTCCTAACATATTTCCTGAATTCAAAGTCGGTTAAGATATAGTCTATTATGGATCTGGTACCCCTAGCCTCCCATGTGTAACGGTGAATAGTCTTATGCTTGAAGAATGTATTCGTAACAGCTAAACCCATACTAGCACAGAAGTCCAGCAAACGTTTCCTATTCCCATTAGCTTCCATTATCTTCCCCACATTTACCAATCACCCTTTCGTATCCTTCAGTTCTATTCCCAACTCTCGCATTGAAATTGCCCATTAGCACTATTCTATCCTTGCTGTTGACCCTGACCACGATGTCACTCAATGCTTCATAAAACTTTTCAACTTCATCCTCATCTGCACCCTCACATGGTAAATACACAGACACAATTCTTGCCCTAATTACTCAAACTGACAAATCTACCCACATCATTCGCTCATTTACGTGCCTAACAGAAACTACGTTGCGTGCAATGGTATTCCTGATAAACAGCCTTACCCCAGAGTCTGCCCTTCCCTTTCTAACACCCGTCACGTACACTTTATAATCTCCTATCTCTTCCGCATTATCTCCCCTTACTCGAATATCACTTACTCCTAACACATCCAGATACATCCTCTTTGCTGAGTCAGCCAGTTCTACTTTCTTTCTTCCATAAGCCCCATTAATATTGACAGCTCCCCATCGAATTCCATTTTGTTCATCAAGTTGTTTCCAATGAGTCCCTTGCCTGTCAAATGGGAGTGGGACTCCATTACTCCCATAGGTCCGAGGCTTGCTTAAAATGTTCTGAGCTCGGTAAATTCATGAAGCAGGATGCTACCCTACTTGCACATAGTCCAAGTGAGGATCTCTCCTCTAACGGGTTATGGACCACCAGTGGATTGTATAGTCCTAGTCGCCTGAGCACAAGGAGGGCCACGACTCAGAATATGTCCGAGATGCCCACTCCCATTCCATAGCAACTGGTATCCCGACTCTCAGGACCACTTACTAGGCCACTCAGCCGTTGCCCATGGTTCACGAACTAGGACGTGACTACAGTAACCCACAAACCTGAACCATCAGCACCAAAAATTACAAATAAAAATTTAGGTACATTAACTTAGGCCTATTTGAACAAAGAGAATAACAAATATGCATTACCTTGGAATATTTATTGCTGTAAAGATTAGACAAGTCTAATTTGCTATTTCCAACCAATTGTGTAACTTGCTGTCGATATTTTGACATGATGAGCTCCATGGCGTTTTGATGTTCTTCTAAAGCAGCTCTCAGCTCACGGTTTTCCTGCTGTAGTTCTCGCAAATGTCTATTTTCTTGCTGGATACCTGCTACCAATACAGTATGAGGTCTCTGACGAGCTGCTTCATTCAGTTCGGAGACCTCTTCCTGATACTGGAAAAAAGGGATAGTATGAAATATTAGAATAACCTGGTTTTAATAAAAAATAAAACGGTCTTTAAATATTAAAAGCTGTGACATTTTCCAGAGGATTAAATAAATCCAAAGCAAATTATGGTGAATGAATTACCTGTTTCATTGCATCAATTTGTTTATATACTGATTGTGCTTGAGATAGCAGAGTATCAGCAGCAGAATCATGTTCTTTTAATCTACTGGCCAAACGTTTGGCATCAAGAATGATTTGTTGAATTGTTAACGACATCTGGAAAGAAAATAAACAACTGAGGGCTGCACACAGTGAAAGGTACAGTATAAGCTAACAAGCAGTTCAATTTCTTAACCTTTGAAAAACGAACATCAGCGAATAGAACAATTAATTCAATCACTTACCTAGACAATATTTCGAATCCACTCAACACGTAAAATGTAGCAAACGATGATTAAGGGACCGCCTACAAGAAACTTGTTGAATACATGTCACGAACAGGTTACCTTAATTGGCTGCTTATTTCGAAGTAGTTTTAATCCTGACTTCAAAATGAGACTCAACGCCAACTATTACAATTACGTGCACCGACGATGAAATAGGCTAATGTTGACTTTTAAGGGGAACTCAACGAAGGAGATCTATGAGGGCACAGTCGTCAATATTGTTGCGATCAAACGCGAACATCGAAACATAAACTATTTTACCATCTCCAACATCAACATTTTCCGAGTATTTTAAACTCGACAAGTACCAATCTATGAACGTAAAGTTTCCTTCTTCCAAGTAAATAATTGGGATGTCTTTGTGTAGAATATGAAAGACAGAGAATATACAGGCTGCTCGGAATCGTAGTGGCCGAGAAGTGGCAAGATGGCATTTGTGTACAATGTCTAGTGTCAAAACATTGCCGAAATTGTGAAAAATTGTCCCAAAAGGGTGTCATATATTGCTGACTTATCCACATTTAACCTCAGAAGATGGACCTTATTAAAACACCGAAGGTAAGGTGGAGTATACTTTTTAGTATGGTCCGCTCACTGTCACTTATTTAGTACTTTAACCTATGTTGCTCTAATTGTACGTGCATGTTTCCCTTTGTTTAGATCTTTGTTTGTATTAGTTCAAACGCTGTTTAATAGGTATAGAATAATGCACGTATGGAGTCGTCAATACTCAACGTTGAAACGTCTGAGCGAATTGTATTGACGTGCTGGGAACAGTCCGCCTTCAAAGTGTGTTTTTGTATGATAATTCGTCAGTTACTTTGATTTGCATTTTAATTTTTTAATATCTGTAACATGACATTTTTTCTGTTGTGCATATGTTTAAATTAGGCCTACTCTCTATGTGCTATAAAGCCACTTTAACTAGATCAGTGCAACTTCTTTCTCAGCTTTTCTTAAACTACTAGCAAGTGACACAGAAATGCTTCCCAGATTCTGCCTTAGCACTTTTCAATTGATCCTTCCCTGTCTTTCTTTTTGTCACTGTTATTACCAGTAAGGTTCTCATGCTCCCGTGATCTCTTGTCAAAGGTGGTAAGAAGGTAGCCTACGCAGCACCATATCGTCACTCTATGAAGATTTGATACTCCTTCTTTTCAGCTTCTTTAAAGTATCCTACTCTTTTGGTCAGGAGGTATTCCATAGTATTTAGTGGGACGTAAAGCCCACATTATTATTAGGTATTCTAGTTCTTTATATTCTCAAATTTTGTCAGTTAGGCCAATACAGTATTTTATTAATGTCCTGTAGTGGTTCAGTCTAGACCTAATTCTGGAGAGTAAATGGTGGTAATAAAATATTGTTAATGTTTTATAATCTGACAGTAGTAGAAGACACTGTAGATAAGCCATTAATTGTTGATGTTGCATAATGACTCTTTCTCTGATCTTAAAATGCCATTCGTTTATTACTATGTAGATAATTATGGATTAGAGGCAGGGCAATGAGGATTTGATTAGCGCAGTAGTTTTTTACTGGCTTTCCACCTGAATGGCTGCAGTCCAAATCCTTGTGGATCCTGAGTTGGAATTTTCACCTCAAAAGCTAATATTACTTTATAGGAAGGACATTTAACTTAAACCCCCTGTCAGATCTTAGAATGTGCTAGGTGACTGCAGCAACCCCTGAAATATCTGGCATAAGTTAAGCTGAAGAAATAGTATTATTATAACTTAGGTTAGCAGTGAGATCTAATAAGTTATACTGTACGTTCTTTGGGGAGCCGTGGTGCAGGTCTTTCTAGCTGACACCCATAGGCACCCTCCACATGTGGGTGAATGGTGATGATGATGAGGTAAGGAAAAGATGAAACAAGGTGTCAGCACACAACTTACTCCTGTCGAATAACACCACAGGGTCTGCTCAAGGCTTAATATCTCCATCTGATAGATGAATCATCAGCAGCATAATTGTATGTTCTCACTCCATGTGAACACTATGGAGAGGTTTGGATTTGAACCCATGATTTTGGCATTAGTGATTTAAAAATTGTATCCCACCACCTTTCCTACCCTGCCAGCCAACATTCTGATGGTGAACATTTTTTCCACCAATGAGACTCGAACCAGCTAACCATGGTGTCAAACCATGAAGGTTAGGCCTAGTGGTAATAATACAAGGATTGGGGCAAAAGTCATGGCAACTATTTTTTTTCTTGTAGGCTAGATATGTGAACGGATCACGAACGTATATGTGTCGTGTGGAAGTTCTGCAGGCATAGTGTGTATGCAGAACAACAGATGGCTCTATGATAGCTGGTAGCAGCGCAGCGAGGGCTGTGAAATCAGTCAGTTGGTGAGTGTCATGTGAGCTGGAAGTAACCCGTGTTGAGCAGCACGCTTACATCAAAATAGCCGTTCTCCAAGGGAGAAATGCGATGGAATGTCACAGTGAATTAGTTGAAGCCCTTGGGAGTAATGCCCTACCATACCGTACAGTAACACGGTGACCGGGCGAGTTGGCCGTGCGTGTAGAGGCGCGCGGCTGTGAGCTTGCATCCGGGAGATAGTAGGTTCGAATCCCACTATCGGCAGCCCTGAAAATGGTTTTCCGTGGTTTCCCATTTTCACACCAGGCAAATGCTGGGGCTGTACCTTAATTAAGGCCACGGCCGCTTCCTTCCAACTCCTAGGCCTTTCCTATCCCATCGTCGCCATAAGACCTATCTGTGTCGGTGCGACGTAAAACCCCTAGCAAAAAAAAAAAAAAAAAAAAAAAAAAAAAAAAAAAAAAAAAAAAAAAAAGTAACACGGTGGGTAGGAAAGTTTCAGCAAGGACTTGTGTCAACCAGTGATGACCTCTCAGTGTGAAGACCAATGTGGCACGTGCCGTCATCAAGCAGCTCCTGGATGAAGGCAGACGATGGACGCTACTGGAGTTAGAGAGGGCAAGTGGCATCGAGAAACGCACCGTCCACAGGATATTGCGTAATGAGCTGCAACTGCGCAAAATCACATCGCGGTGGGTACCGCATGCACTGACGGAAGATCAAAGGTGGGTGTGCTATGCAATATGCTTCGACCACCTTACACGTTGGCAACAGCACGGCGATCAATTCTTATCACGAATAATCGCCATTTGGGCCAGGGCATACGAACCAGAACTGAAACGTCAGTCTGCAGAATGGCGAAATGCTAGATCACCAACGAGGCAGAAGGTCCGTCAGAATCCTTTCCCAGTCAAATTGATGGTGATCGTCGTGTATGACATCAGGGGTGTCATTGTTTGCCACTTTGTTCCATATGGCAGAACAGTGACCGCACAGTACTACAGGGACTTCCTGATGCGAAAGGTACGACTTGGCATTCGGGAGAAATGTCCAGATCTTGTGGACAGTGCAATGATCCTGCACGACAATGCAAAACCACATAAAGCAGAGTGTGTAGGGCAGCTACTGTGACGTTGGGGATGGGAAGAATTGGAGTACCCACCGTACTCTCCCGACATTTTGCCCTGTGACTATCTCATTCGAAAGATTAAAGAACCACCACATGGTAGGCGGTTTGCAACACGAGAGGACATTGCTAATGCTGTGCGCCAACAGGTGTTCTGATTCACACATGATGTGGCATATGCTGAGGCAGATTGTATTCAGTGCCTCCCGCATTGTTGGCAGTGTGTGGTATCAATAGCAGGAGACTACCTTGAGGGTCTTTAGACCCAGGTTTGTCATGTCAACTTTATGTGTACTGTGTTGTCATTCTTTTGCACCGGGAAGGCCATATTGCCCTGTATACTACCATAATAAATAAGTGTGTTATGATATTTCAGTGCCATTCATTGTCCACACATTTTGTTAACACCTTGTCCTTTCGTCTGTATATGTCACATTTTCCAACCGGACTGGTATCTTCAAGAAAAAAATTAGTTGCCATGACTTTTGCCCCAACCCTTGTAAACAAAGAAAAAAATGCTCTTGGAAGAGCATTCAGTGTTCATATGTGCACTATAATTTGTCCCAAGCCTGTACCCAGTGGGGGGTTTTACGGGAGGTTCAAAGCCCCCCCACCAAAATAAAATGGAACTTGGGAAATTTAAACAGTACATAAAATCAATGGAAAATTAAACATTTGAATTCATCCTATAAAAACTGTGCTGTCTTTAAATTTCTCTATTCACCGAACTCTATAGCTTCAGTCGCTGAAGTGTGCGGCCAGTATTCAGGAGATAGTGGGTTCAAGCCCTACTTGAAGATGGTTTTCCGTGGTTTCCCATTTTCACACCAGGCATATGCTGGGGCTGTACCTTAATTAAGGCCATGGCCGCTTCCTTCCCTGCCGGGCTGAGTGGCTCAGACGGTTAAGGCGCTGGCTTTCTGACCCCAACTTGGCAGGTTCGATCCTGGTTCAGCCCGGTGGTATTTGAAGGGGCTCAAATACGTCAGCCTCGTGTCGGTAGATTTACTGGCACGTAAAAGAACTCCTGCGAGACTAAATTCCAGCACTTCGGCATCTCCGAAAACCTTAAAAGAGTAGTTAGTGGGACGTAAAACAAATAACATTATTATTATTATTATTATTATTATTATTATTATTATTATTATTAGCTTCCTTCCCACTCCTAGCCCTTTCCTATCCCATCGTTGCCATAAGTCTTATCTGTGTTGGTGTGATGTTAAGCCAATTGCAAAAAAATAACTCTATGAAAGTAATTAACATTTTTACTGAAAATTTTTTAAAAAATTTTGGTGATTGACTGTTGAGTTTTCAACATGTTTGAGGTTCTCTTGACGAACCTTATTTTTGTGTTTCCAAATAAGGGTTTAGCCTTATGATAATTGACTGACTCTGACAAGGGTTTTACAAATGCAGTTACTCAAAGGAAAATTCAAAAGGATGAAATAATTTGTTTTAGTGACCACCATGAATTATTAAAAAATAAACATGAGCATGACAGCTATTTATGATTACAAGATATTAGAATAATTCCGTATTGACGGTTTTCACTTTAGAAAGTAAAAATTGAGTGTATTCTCCTATTCAATACATAACATAATTCCATCATTAGATGGAGTAATAAAATTCAAACATTTTAGCTTGTATTATGTAAATAACTTTAACCCCCCTCCCCTTTATTTCACTGAAGTTGGCACAAACAAGTCGAAACATGTTTGAATTTTATTACTCCATCTAATGATGGAATTAGGTTATGTATTGAATAGGAGGATATATTAAATTTTTTCTTTGTAAAGCTATTTATGATGAAGTCTCATAGGACAATGAAACATTGGAGGCTACAAACTACATACGTTGTTTAAAAATCAAATCAATTGTTTGAATTCATTACTGTAGACTATGGAAAATGCCTCTGGTTTCCTTTTTTCAGACTCTTAAGTATATCTGAAACATGATTCACATGAACTTATAAGAAGTGTGCGAAAGACAGAAAACTGTTATAAATATTAATTTCTATATGTTTTCCTCACCTAAAGGGTCATCTTCGCAGTAAATCAATGGAGAAATCAAGTGAAGTTTGGTAGTCTAAAATTGCATTTGGTCATCACAAGTCTCATTATTGCAGCATTCCGACTCCCAGATAACTGCTTAATTAATCCACATTGATAGTTCGATCGTGATCTCACATGTTACTTATTCTAACGTTACAACAGAAAGTTTTATGAAAACATATTACAAAATATATAAATAACAATATGAATGTTATTGTAATATATATTTATTTGAGTTAAGTGTTATAAGTTTATTGGTGTGTGGGAGTGAATAGATTTTAAACAGAGCAATATACTTACGTGTATTAATAATTTAAGATTTGCTGACGACTCTGCTCTCTGTGCCAACTGCGAAGACGAACTTGCTGATAGCATGAGTGAAAAATGTGAGCACATGAACATTAGTAAGTCCAAAGTAATGATAACTGACCAAGGAGTACAGGTAAATTAAGGGGACTGGGGTTCAACTATCATTCACACAGGAAGTTGTGAGGAAGAAATTAGACGACTGTCCAATGTAGTGAGAGTTCTTGTGAAGAAATTTTTTGCTTTTATTATGCGTGAGTTGACAAAATTTATAACCATATTGGAGTTGGCATTCCATAGGAGAATTTTAAAGATTTACACCAGTTCAATGCAAGACAGAAGGCTGAGGCAACAGCTGGGAAACTACTCCCCAGAAATGTAAAGGAAAAATAACACTCTGGATGTTGAGGGATCAAGTTTCAAATCACCAGCCGACTTATAAATGCAGGCTAATGCCAAACAACCCTTAAGATTCTTCTGTGGAATACCAACTCGAATGTGGTTATAAATTTTGTCAGCTGACACATAATATAACTTAACATAAAAAAATTTTAAAAAATTAAAAAAAAATTCAAACAAGATCCAGTGTCATAAGAAGATAACAACTCATCACATTCTCAGAATATCTGAGACTCACACTATCATAAGGACTACGTCAGTTTTAAAACTACATTGAATATGATATCAAAAGTATTTAATTACAAGCCATTTTAACTGTCAAAAAAACTTTTTTTAAACCACAATTTGATAGTTTCACCTATCCGGTGGTGGTGGTGATTATTGTTTTAAAAGGAAGTACAACTAGGCAACCATCCTCTATGTAACACTAATCAGAGAGAAAAATGGAAGGAATCCGACACTTCGAAGAATGAATGTATCAGCCAAAGGAAGACGAGGGCCATGAAGGGCGTAATAAAGAAAGACTCCCGAGGCCTTGAGTGCTCTAATACCGTTGGGGTCAAAAAAGAACAAGAGTTGACCTAGGGAGGTCGGATGGGATAGATGAAAGTGAGGAGCCTGGCACAACTAAGTGGAAGAAATGCCATTACTCAGCTCAGGGCCTCGTGTTTGCCAACCCACACTCCCAAGTTTTAAGCCCCTGGGGCCCCTTTTAGTTGCCTCTCTTACGACAGGCAGGGGATACCGTGGATGTTATTCTACTATTCCCACACACACAGGGGTAATTTCACCCATCCCCACCCCCCTTTTCCATAACACATTCCTTTAGTTAGAGCTAAATTAATTATTTTTAAGATTTTCAGATGTCTTTTTAGGATTAAGAAGAGATACGTATGTCCTTACTTCTTGTAAATATTACAGTAGACCAAACAGGTACTACAGTTTTTAGTTTGCCAAAGGCAAATAAATAGTATGGATTAGGTGGAACCATTGATTTATTTCTCTCAATTGTATGTCACATCGATACAGATCATGAGGATGATAGTTTGTAAGTCCTTGCACTTTCGTGTCCCATAATTGCCCTAAACCTATCTCAGTTAGTGCTACATTAGACCACCAGCAGAAAAGAAGGAACGTACTAACACATCTGAGAACTCTGGAGAGAATGCTGAGAGAGAGAGAGCTTTGTTAGATGCACATCTGGTGTAACCTAGAACTTTTTTGTTTATATGAATAATGTGGCACATTATGGTTTTTCTTGTCTTCAGTGTTGTAATGAACCCATGGTCTAGGACTAGATGAGTATTCATTTAGTTACCAGTGCTGACTATTCCAAAGGCACTGAAAGAGTTGGCTGCACAAGTCGGGGGCAATGTAGCTGTAAACTTGCATTTGGGAGATGATCAGTTTGAACCCCCCTGAAAATGATTGTTGTGGTTTCCAATTTTCACATCAGGCAAATGCTGAGTCTATACCTTTAAGTAAGGCCACGGTTGTTTTCTTCCCCGTTCCTCTCCCACCATTGGTGTTAGTGTGATGTTAAACTACCAACAACAAAAAAGTAATAATCCTGAAAAACAAATTTCCTAAGGTAAATTTTAGATCTAGGCATCAATGTTGAAGGGAAATATTTGTTCAGTCCTGTTTCTGTGATCATCATCGACTCACATTTTGCAGTTACTCCTCTCCAGTTTCTTCTTTCATTCCACCACTCCTTATCCAACACTATATTCCAATGGAGGTTCTGCTGTCTTGTACTTTTCATCCATCTCAGTCTTGGTTGTTTTTGGCCTCTCTTCCCCTCCATTTGCCTCTCCATCATCTGCTTTGGCAATCATTTATCATTCATACTTTTTAACATATACGAGCTTTCTCTATTTTATAACTTAACGTATCCACTTTAATTTCCATATTTCCTCATTCCTCTTTTTGCATCTACTTGTTTTCTCTTAATTAAGGCACAGCCCCAGCATTGTCTTTTGTGAAAATGGAGAGCCACGGAAAACCATTTTCAGGGCTGCCGACAGTAGGGGGGTTTGGAGCACGAAATTTATTTTCTCTTTCAAGGGTACTTAACTCAAGACCATTAATAGATTGGAACAGATATAGGATCCATGTTACAATAAATTCCTCAGAACTAGGTTGCATAAGTTATCTCATGAACAGTATTAGAAGTTTCATCTTAGCCACTTGTTTTCTGCACCATACTTCTCAAGAATTCCATTTCTGCCACCAGTATTCAGCTCTCTTCTCTTTTTGTCATCTACCACGTTTCTGCTCCACATATTGTTAAGGGTAGGGGCTGCCTGGCCGAGGCGGTAAAGGCGTGCTTGGTTCGCCCGGAAGGACGTGGGTTCGAATCCCCGTCAGGAAGTCGTAAAATTTAAGAAACGAGATTTCTACTTCCGGAGGTGCATATGGTCCTGAGGTTAACTCAGCCTACACCAAAAATTAGTACCAGATTAATTCCTGGGAGCCAAGGCGGCCGGGCGTAGAGCTAACCACTCTACCCCCATCACGTGCCGAGGTTACGAATAGTGGAAGCCTTTACCTTCCACCACTCCAAGGGCCTTCATGGCTTGTACGGAGATGACTTTGCTTTTTGCTTTGCTTTATATTGTTAAGGGTATGTAATACATTTTATACATGGTTTATTTAGTTTTCATTGGCACTTCTTTATTCAATAATAGGTTTCTATACACTGTGATAGAAACAACCCCCCTCCCCAGCTTGAATCCTCCGTTAATCTCAGTGTCCAGTCTTGCAATCTGCAAAGTGTTATAGGACCATGCATTATCAAGTTTATCTTAGTTTAGATGTGATGTTCATCCCAGGTACTTCAAAGTTTCCACCAGTTACAGATCTTTGCGTCCAAGTTTAATACGATCTTCCGTTTCTTTCTTTCTTTCTTTCTTTCTTTCTTTCTTTCTTTGTGTCATCACCATTTCTTGCTCTTTTCCATACTTATCTTCAATCTACTCTTCACTCTTTCTATTCAGTACCATACAGGTAGCTGTTTTTGAACCCCTTTGTAATATATTTCTACAATTATAATTTTACATCCCACTAACTGCTTTTACAGCCAATGCCAGAATACTTCTCATATATTTGAGCATCTTTTATCTTTTTTTTTTTTTAAGCGACTGTACTCAATACTCTCCTGCTGACTTGCTAGGCCTAACGCATTAGAGGATTTTCTTTCAGGGTTTACTCCCTTAGCCTTTGAGGATGCCTTCCTCATCCTACAAGGCAGTAGGTTCCATCTGTACACCCCCAGAAGGATGGGTTGCCTCTTCTCCCATCTCCACCGTACCGAAGTCCATCTTCTCCGCCGTAGATGCCGTTGAGGTCTACACCCTTAACCCAGGGCATTTTTTTCGGGGGAGGGGGGGGGCGAAGCTCGCTCCCCCCCCCCCCCCCCGCGTGACCATCGACTCAATCTACATTGCCTCCGACATGCTATTATTTCTAAGAAGAAGAAAGAGATAGCAGGGAGGAGTGGGAAGTGGTGCAAGGAGTATCTGCCGGTTTCCATGTCAGACACGTTACCACGGCAAAGTTGTGTAGTAATAATAATAATAATGTTATTTGTTTTACGTCCCACTAACTACTTTTTGAGGTGTTCGGAGACGCCGAGGTGCCGGAATTTAGTCCCGCAGGAGTTCTTTTACGTGCCAGTAAATCTACCGACACGGGGCTGTCGTATTTGAGCACCTTCAAATACCACCGGACTGAGCCAGGATCGAACCTGCCAAGTTGGGGCTAGAAGGCCAGCGCCTTAACCGTCTGAGCCACTCAGCCCGGCGGCAAAGTTGTATTAGGTAAGGTAGTGTTGAAGTATGGTATTGAAGGGTCAGGGAAAAACCACATAGGCAGAAAAGAGAAATAGCCTACATGTAAAACCTGACATCTTGTGATAGCACATGCATGGATGTGGGCTGGAAAAGTAGTGTTAGTTAGGAACAGGTAACATGCGCAAGTCATAAACCTACTCCTCGCCATTCCGTCTGTCAGGGGATCAGTCCGTCTGGGCACTGCTGTGACTAGCGCGGACCTTGACGGCTGCGGAACCATGCGTCGAGTAGCACTACGGCCCGTCGCACGGCACCACCTCCTTGGGGTCCCTCGTACCCAGTCTCCGATCTCGGAGAATGAGGCCAAGCCCGCCGAGGCAGGGGCCTCCTGGAAAGGGGTGGGTCATGGCGCCGGGCCTTCTTCCTCTCTGCCCGCGCCATAGCCTGGTAAACAGGGCAACTGCGATGGGAGGCCGGGTGGCCCCCGCGCAGTTGGCGCAGACCGGCGCCTCCTTAAGTGTTGCGCAGGCCGCGTAGTGGTGATCACCACCACAGCGGTTCCACCTCACTTGAAGTCCACAACTGACCTGACGGTGGCCCCACCTCAGACAGCGGAAACACTGCAAGAGCTGCTGAGGGGGACGTTTCAATCTCATCTGACTGCCGCTACCCGCTGAGGCCCTCTCCTGGTTGGCTCCTCGGTCGGCTGCTGTCCTGGGAGCAGTCCTGGGTTGCGGCTGGACAGCCCTCTCCTGGTGGGCCAGCGTCGCCTTCTGCTTCCTGGTCCGGCGCCGTCTTCTTCTTCTTCCCGGGGGTTACTTCTCGGCTGGGGAAGAGGCCTCGTCTTGGTGGCCCTCCTCCCGGCCTGGTGACCCCGGGGTAGCTGGTGGCTCCGCTGCGTCGCCGTCTTATTCCTTCTCCTGGCTGGCGGCGGCGTCGGTCGGTGCTAACACTCGACTGCGTTCCCTGTCCTGAGGGGAGCACATCGAGGTCTGCAGCTCGACAGACAGGCAGGCTGGGCCTGGGCAGCAGTCTCAGAACGCCAGGGGGCATCCTTCTCCACTGCTGTGCTGCTGTCCACCATCACGGGCGCGTTCTTGGTTTGCGCCCGGGTAACAGGCCCTTCCTGGTAGGCCTGCGTCTACGACCACTTCGCCCTGGTAGGTGGTCGACGATCCTGGTTGGCGGCCTTGTTGGTCTGCGTGTACTTCGTAAAGTACAGCGGTCCAACTGAGGTCGCGCCGCCGTCGTCCTCGGCTCCGTCTGCGTGGCTGCCTCCTGGTAGCCTGAGACGTCCCGGTGCTCCCTGAGTCCTGGTAGCCGGGTGACCTGGAAGCGCTGGGTCATCATCTTCTCGTAGTGTCGGAGGCGGCTTGCGTCCTTGGGGTAGATCACGACTGCCCAGCTGGGGATCACCTCGCCGATGAGATGGTCGACCGGCCCCTCTCTGTCGAGGTCCGCGATCGCTGTTAAGAGACGGACTATTAAAATTGTCTCCCGGTACAAGTCCTTCCCCCACCGGTTGTACACCAACAGCGACGGGAGCCTGAAGTCGGGAGCGGGCGCCAAGCTCAGCCTAGCTTGAAGTTCTCGTGTGGCTTCCTTGCAGTCGAAGTCGGCCGGTCTCGTGTTGACGGTTATCGTCGCCATCCTGGTCCTCCTGAAAAGAAATCCTGAGACAGAAGAAAAGAAAGAGCGAGCACTGAAAAGTGCTACAGCTCAGACAAAGATGTACTAATAAGTACTAGTGCCTGGCTGGTACTTGAAAAGTACAGAGCGCCTGACAAGGAGTGAGAAAGCAGAGCGAGAGGCACGTACGTCCTTCCGCTACGACAGTCAGCTCGTCCTTGTATTAACCCAGGACAAGGGCCCTCCATATTTATGACCCCTGGAGAGAGGGTTTACCGGTATTCTAAAGCCCTCAGGAATTGGGCTACCTGTTGGTCCGCGGGTTGTCTTGGTTATTTCAAACCAGCCCTACATACTATAGGGGCTCCCTATCTGCCACCTGGGGACGCGCTCTGTAGGGGTCAGGTTCCCCTGGTTACTTATTGGAAGTTAACCCCACCCACAAGGAGTGAGGTTTTTTTTTGATGAGATGGAGGAGGCTCATATACTACACCCGGGAAACTGGAAATGGTTTAGGATGATGATGATGATGATGATCTTTCTGTTTGAGCATTTTTTCCAATACGTATATTTTCTACCGTAAATTATGTTTTGCATTAGTGTATAGACTATTATTGAATAAAGAAGTGTCAATGAAAGGTAAATAAACCATGTATAAAATGTATTATATAGGTACCCTTAAGAAAGAAACCAGAGAAAATCTTTATATATTTCACAATTTAAAATATTTAGCCAATGTGAAACTGTTACGGTTGTTTTATTACGCTTTGGACCAGTCTGTTCTTAGCTATGGAATATTGGCGTGGAAAGGGCCTTACAAAAAACGTAGTCGATAAAGTACATACAAGATGTTTAAAACCTTACATTTCCGATAATGTACGGGAAATAAAGATTATACCCAAGTGGCCAGTTATATGCTGAAGCAGATAAATTTATTGTAAAGCATATGTATGCCTTAGAAATACACAAATACGTTAACACAAAATAATAATCTGTATATTAAGAGTTTTTAAAAACAGCTTTGGCAAATCCGTCTGTCCGTTCTACTGGGCCGATTTGCTTCATTTTTGTTTTATTCTCTCCGGAATGAGCTGCCGGTGAATCATGAGACATGGTCAGCCAGCTTTGAGTAATCATAAAATCAGATCATTAAATGATCACTCCAACAATTGCAGGCGAAGGCTTACGCTAACCCGCAATACATTCTGTACTTACCAGGTTGCTGAGCGACTAAGACCTTCATATTCTGATATACGTGATTTTCATCTATACTAATATTATAAAGAGGAAAAATGTGTATGTTTGTAACGAATAGACTCAAAAACTACTGAACCGATTTTAGAAATGTCTTCACCTATAGAAAGCTACATTGCCAGTGAGTAGCATGGGCTGTATTTTATTTTCAAAACAATTCGAGGTGGTGGTACGGGGGGGGGGGGGATATAAAAATAATAGGCTAATATAGGCAAAGTATCTAATTTGTCGTATAAGGACGAGACAAACCTCAATTTAATCCTCTTGACGCGAAGAACAAAACTCGGCAAGCCGTACGAGCCAGAAAACCATGTTTTAAGGCCGTAAAACCAACCATTACGGAGATATTGCCACCACACAACCCCTGCTCTAGGAATCGGATAAAATAAATGAACTGCCTTAACCATGCCAACGTCAGCTCCAGGATTCTAGAGCAGCGAGATTATGCAAGTACGTTTGGGCATAGCTGCCAACCAAAATTGGTACACATAAGACTTACTATCTGGAAGAAATATACTGTTGTGTAAGGCACTCATAGGCTCCTTTGGGCGAGGATGGAAAGGGGGGTGAAGTATAAACATCTTATCTTACTATAATAAAGTGGATGTGTGTGTGTGTAAATGACACATCTCCTCCTAAACCACTGGACCAATTTCAACCAAACTTGGTACACGTATTACTTACTATCGGGAGACGAGCACTGTGGGGTAAGCTATCCCTAGCGCCCTTAAGGGAGGGGGGTCAGGGGGATTAGTTAAAAAAATAATCGAGAATAGTGTCGAATTCTTAGTTTTCGGGGTCGCTGAGTTGAAAAGTAACACTCCAGAATTTTTTAAAGTCCACGTTCAGTCCCCTTTTAGGTGAGGAGCGAATGGGTGGGGGTGATATATAGAAATAATTAAAAACAGTTTCGAATCCATAGATTTCAGGGTCTCTGAGATGAATAGTAATACTCCGGATTTTTTACAGGTCATAGTGGTGGGCGAAGGTGGCGAGATATAAAAATAATCAAAAAACTATATATATAATCGTATCTTCTTCTTCTTACTATATATAAAAATGGATGTGTGTGGGTGGGTGTGTAAATGACACATCTCCTGCTAAACCACTTGAGCAATTTCACCAAACTTGGTACATTTATCAATTAGTATCAAGAGACAAACCGCGTGGGGGTAAGACACACCTAGCACCCTTATAGGCAGGGGGCGAGCGGGGTGGTATGAAAATAATCTAGAATAGTATCGAATCCATAGTTTTCATGGTCGCTGAAATGAATAGTAACACTTCGCATCTTTTAAAGTTCATGTTCGGCCCCCTTTGGGGTGAGGGTGAGAGGGGGGGGGGGTGAGATATAAAAATAATCGAAAACAGTGTCGAATCTACACTTTTCGTGGTCACTGAGATGAATGGTGACAATCCAGATTTTTTACCTCTTAGGGGTGGGGGGCGAGAGGGAGACAGTCTCATTGACAGTTGAAATCCTGTACATCGTATCTATAGTGCGACGACTAAATACATATTATAGTTATCACTTATTCATTTTTGACAGGATCAAATAATACTTCCCAGTCTATTCGAGCTTCCATAAGGACGAAGTTTTACTCGAAAATTTAATAATCTAAAACTTGAAATCAAACATCTAAATAATTCTAAAACTACATTATAGATCATAACATATTAATCTGCAAGTCAAAAAGGAATTCTATAAAAAATCACTTCACACATAACTGACTGGTAATGCAAATCTTAGAGGGAAATATTCGGAAACTATCCGGGCAACGCTGGATACTACAGCTAGTCCTAAATAATGTCATTGCATGTAGCCATGTTTATTACTACCTGTCAAGCCAGAGAGTATACACTTCCTCTGATCACGGAAGAATACTATTCCCTGCTAAATACTCTTTGATTCTCTAACCTTTCCCAGCTTCCAAATTATGTTCAGCAGATGGCAGAGTGTTCCTAATAACTTACATGCTGCTAAGAGAAAAATTCTACGTACAAACCTTCGACACAGACAGACATACGCCGTAGACGTTATATGGGAACACCTATCAAAGGATAACCTAGCTACACTAGAAAGAGTGAAGGCCATGCATAATAAAAAAGTTTTCTGCCTGGCAGAAAACGCTCCTTCGAGTCTAACATATGAACACACAAGACAACCGTTCTGTATACTGTAGAAGAACTGTGATTAAAAATACCATTTCCTTCTACGACACAGTACTGAGTTTCACATCAGGAACTGCAGGATTAAAAAAAAGCTAATATATGGATATATTTTTACCAAACAGACGGCATGATGACGTCAGAATGGATGAATTCTGACTACGAATTGCGGCATACCGTAACGTGCTTCTTATTAAATGTTCATAAAACCATTGAAAAGGGCAGGAAAAACAGTATGGCTACGACAGGCATATCAAGGCGGGTTGTCCGACCTATTTATAACGAATGCTGCGGAGCAGCTCGGGTCCTCTAGTAATAATAATAATAATAATAATATTAATAATAATAATAATAATAATTTGAGAACATTAACCATGAATATTCAACACGTAGTAAGATGTACCACCGCTGTATATTATACAAACCAGAACGTAGTATAACGGAACGCTGTTTCTCGCATTGTAGTCCAAAATTATTTAGTCCGTACCGATTCTTTACAAACAACTTTATCGGCCTAGAAAATCATTCTGAAGCGTCTTAAATCGTTTGTCGTGGATAACAACACCGTTATTGAAGAAATAACTAAATGAAAATATCATGTTCCCAGCTGTCAGTGGAGAGATTGATTGGGATGATATTAGCAGACGAATACGTTTGAGTGGTGTTTTTAAAAGTAGGAAAGGTAACAATATGAAGATAAAGTTGGAATTTAAGAGGAAAAATTGGGGCTAATTGTCTTTTATAGGAAGAGAAGTTAGGGTTTGGAATAATTTACCAAGGGAGATGTTCAATAAATTTCCAAATTCTTTGCAGCTATTTAAGAAAAGACTAGGTAAATAACAGATAGGGAATCCTAAATGCAGATCAGTGTTGATTGATTGATTGATTGATTGATTGATTGATTGATTGATTGAAGTCATCATATTCCGTTTCTATTCGACGCCCCTCCATTTATCGTGTATCATAGCCATACTCGTACTTCAGGCATCATTCTTTAAATATACCATTTTTTTAATAATTAACATTCTGAATCAACAAGCTAGCAAAATTCTGAATTACCACACACAAGATTTCACCTTACTTGTTATGTTATTCTTACTCGGCTCTGTTGAGGTTGATTTCATTCTATTAGGAATAATAGTAATAATAATAATTTGGATGATAAGGAAATCTCATGACCTGTACCAACACTCAGGGAAAATCTCAAACACATTTAGGAAAAGACGTTTGAAATTTTATGGACATATTCTGAGAATGAGTAATCAGAGATTGACCAAAAGAATTCTGAACCTTGCCCTATCACTAGAGGCATGACGTTTTCGCATTAACGATAAGCGCGACAAGAAATATTTTGAAGTGATTTTGAGATATCTTAGCGAATCATATGATTCTGGTTAAAAATTAGTGATTTTATTTTCGCGAATTACAGCGAATTAAGGCGACAAGGCCCGTTTAAAGCGAAATTGACTTATTTTGCGATGAGTGCGAAAATGCAGCGAAATTCGTGGAAAATAACGACCTTGAAATTGAATTCAAATATCACGTGTGTGAAGGGAAACAGAAGACAGAATAAGGATTCTCATTTTGACAGAAGTATCTCTTCGTATTAATATTCTGTAAAATTCCTTACCGAGCGAGTTTGCCGTGCGGTTAGGGACGCGCGACTGTGAGCTTGCATCCGGGAGATAGTGGGTTCGAATTCCTATGTCGGCAGCCCTGAAGATGGTTTTCCATAGCTTCCCATTTTCACACTAGGCAAATTGAGGTAATTGAGGATATGTTGATAAAGGGAAAGCATGTATTCATCTTTTTCGTTTCCCCTTATCCAGCTCTTGCCAGGTCGGGGTGTTGATGGTACTTCTCCACAGCTGCCTCTTCTACCTTACTTAAGGCCACGGCCGCTTCCTTCCCACTCCTAGGCCTTCCCGATCCCATCGTCGCCATAGGACCTATCTGTGTCGGTGCGACGTAAAGCCACTAGCAAAAAAATAAAATAAAATAAAATAAAATTCCTTAATAGTATGGCCATATAGGGTGAAAGCTACGGCCATGCAGGGTAGAAGGGTAATTTGTTTTGTAATCTTGATTAGGGCTATATTTTAGTTCTAATCAAGATCACATAAGGGATAATGATTAACAATATTGTTTCTCTTTATTTATCTATCATTCGCAAATTATTCACAAATCTCACGAATTAAACTTTTTATGAATAATTTTAGGAAATGATTAACGCGAAATTGAAGCGATGGGGTCAGCCCTATTTCGCGAAATAACGCAAAAAATGTTTCCTTTTCGCGAAATCGAATATAAATTAATGCAAAAAAATCATGCCCCTACCTATCACTGAAAGCTTGAAGTTGGAAAATTCAGGAAATAGGCATCACAGATGATAAACAGATCTAAGTTCAGAAAATTAGTCGACGATCACCACTTTTAACATCATCCAAGCACAAAACCTGGTCAGAAGATCGCAAGAAAAGCCACAGCGAGAAGATTAGGAGATTTTGGGAGAAGGAAAAGGCAACGACATCAGCTAAATAAGTTCAGTCGCGTTCCTTACTTGGAGATAACGAAGAAAGAAAGAAAGAAAGAAAGAAAGAAAGAATAATAATTATAAGACATGGTTATTATTTTAACTTATTTCAAATATGTATTTATTATTTGATTAGTTTCCTAAAACTTATCAAGGCTCCCACAAGAACAAAGCATAACATTACACTATACAAAAGACAAATACAGATAAAGAATAGGAAAATTGTATAAAAGTAGTACACTGATAACAAGACAATAAAGAAAATGATGAATACAGAAGACTGCACAACCCTGAATAACACACCCATGCGGAGAATATAATAGACACCATACGGAGAGGAAGGATCACCGTTTATAGACACGTGACGCGAATGAACCAATCAGGATTTGCCATTTGGACCATTAACTACTTTGAGGTCAAGAAAATCAAATGGACCTAGTTCACAGAGGTACGAGGAGCGTTCAATAATGTAGCGCATTTTATTTCTCGACCAATTTCGATTTAAAAATTGTAAATTTGTTTGAGACATATTTGAATATTCCCGCTTCGTCTCGTAGAGTTTCAGGAGCGTGGATTGGCGACCATGGGGCCCTTAGCTGACTGCTAGCATTGCTTACACTTATTTGTGCCGGGCTCCTCACTTTCACCTATCCTATCCGACCACCCTTGATCAATTCTTGTTCTTTTCCGATCCCGACAGTATTAGAGCACTCGAGGCCTAGGGAGTTTTTCATTTTTACGCCCTTCGTGGCCCTTGTCTTTCTTTGGCCGATACCTTCATTATTCGAAGAGTTGGATCCCTTCCATTTTTCTCTCTGATTAGTGTTATATAGAGAATGTTTGCCTAGTTGTACTTCCTCTTAAAACAATAATCACCACCACCACCACCACCACCACCACCACATCGTAGAGTTTCATTAATTTCCGATAGGTGGCAGCGCTATGACTAGCCTTTAAAATGGGTTCTGTAACGGAGGTGCATACCAAACAGAGAGCGGTTCTTGAGTTTCTTTTGACGGAAAACCAGGTTATCGCAGATATTCATAGGCGCTTGCAGAATGTCTACGGAGACCTGGCAGTGAAAAAAAGCACGGCGAGCCTTCTCCACGACAACGCCAGACCTCACACAAGTTTGTGCACCCGACAGGAGCTCACAAAACTTCAGTGGACTGTTCTTCCTCATCCATCGTACAGCCTGGATCTTGCGCCTTCTGGCTTCCATCTGTTTGGCCCAATGAAGGATGGTCTCCGCGGGTAGCACTACGTGGATGATGGAGAAGTTATCGATGCAGCACTACGTTGGCTCCGACATCCACCAGTCGAGTGGTACCAAGCAGGCATACAGGCCCTCACATGACGGTGGCTTAAGGCTGCAGCATTGAATGGAGATTATGTTGAAAAATAAGGTTTTGTAGCAAGAGGATTGTGGAATAACATGGTGAATTTGGATCCTCAATAAAACCAACCTGCTTTTAGAAAGAAAAAAAAAAGTGTTGCATTACACTGTATATCGAACTCCCTTCGTAGAAAGAGATCTCGAAGACCTGGGTCACATGCAGTGACATCCTAGAGTGTGTCCCATTCAAGAAGAAACTCCAAGAATGCTATGGTTTCCAGGAAAAGCCGAAGCTAAAAGCAGGAATGGCATGGACACAAGAAAGAAGGGAACAAATCCGAGAACGAAGGCGAAAGTACTGGACAAATGTCAAAGCCTAAAGGAGACAGTTGAAATGATCCATAGTTGGCCGAAACGAGTATACGTTTTTTCATCATTATATATTAGAGGAGCTATGTATATAAGAAACATAGTCCTGTAAATATTTATACAATACAATGAATGATTATAATAATATTATTAAATATTTATACAATACAATGGATGATGATAATAATAATAATTATTATTATTATTATATTATATTATATTATTATATATATTATATATTATTATTATTATTATTATTATTATTATTATTATTATTATTATTATTATTATATTAGTAGTATTGTATTGTATTTTTGGAGCGCAGAATCCCATGCAATGTAAATGATCGGAGCAAATCGTGCTCATGTAAAATTCGTATCTGTCAAGAGTAATAACGCTCTTTTCTGTGACTGTTATTTATAATCGCTAGTTTTGTACCTGTTTTTCGGACTTTGTTAGAGCTGACGAGCTCGTTAATATTGTTGTTATTCATTCAGTCCCCCCTGTGGCTGGGGGCGGTAGAATAACACACACGGTATTATTATTATTATTATTATTATTATTATTATTATTATTATTATTATTATTATTATTATTATTATTATTATTATTATTATTATCATCATCATTTACAGCAGAACTTAATCCAACAAATTTTGAAATTTTCTTTCTTTCTTTTTTTCTAGTTTAAAAATTGAGAAATAGAAAATCTAAATGAATAAGGTGGTGGTGATTATTGTTTTAAGAGGAAGTACAACTAGGCAACCATCCTCTATATAACACTAATCGGAGAGAAAATATGGAAGGGGTCCGACACTTCGAAAAATGAAGATATCGGCCAAAGGAAGACAAGGGCCACGAAGGGCGTGAAAATGAAAGACTCCCTAGCTCTCGCAAACCTAATAGCGTCGGGGTCGGAAAAGAACAAGAGTTGACCAAGAGAGGTCGGATAGGATAGATGAAAGTGAGGAGTCGGGCACAAGTAAGTGGAAGCAATGCTAGGACTCAGCTAAGGGCCCCGTGGTCGCCATCCCACGCTCCAAAGTTCAGAGCCCATGGGCCCCTTTTAGTCGCCTCTTACGAAGGCAGGGGATACCGTGTGTGTTATTCTACCGCCCCCAGCCACAGGGGGGACTGAATGAATAACAACAATATTAACGAGCTCGTCAGCTCTAACAAAGTCCGAAAAACAGGTACAAAACTAGCGATTATAAATAACAGTCACAGAAAAGAGCGTTATTACTCTTGACAGATACGAATTTTACATGAGCACTATTTGCTCCGATCATTTACATTGCATGGGATTCTGCGCTCCAAAAATACAATACTCCAGACTCTCAGAGGCATCAGTTTCTAATGGCGCACTCAAGTTCCATCTGACAACCTATTGGTTGTCCTCACATTATAATATGTATACACAGTTGCCCCGATGTGGGCTTATCTATTGCTCAACGGTTATAGAGTTCACTGTTTTCAAATAGAACCAACACAAGAAAAAAATTACTCTCTGAAAAGATTATACAGGGGCATAATAGCCCATACTACGTGTCCATAACGGTAAAAGAAAAAGATTGCACATGACCGGCCATAAACAAAAGGCAAGGAGGCGAAACTCTTGCACTCCTTCAAGAAATTATTAAATCCCTAAGTGATACAGAAGCCAATCCTATACTACTCCGGGGTGACTAAATGAGAAAGAAACATTAGTGCCAAAAGGATTTATGAAATTTAGAGGTTTTGAAAACTTTAGTCACCGCATGCAATGTTGAATGGAATACGGCAGAGGGTCATCACTCTTTGTTCCCTTATATTACCTATTTCCCAGTAGGGAATAGAGCAGAGTCCTCAGATCTGCCGACGTTCTACATGTAAACCACCAGATTTAGAAATTTATGTTAAATAAAAGTGGTTGAAACCTTCCCCTCAAGCCATCCGCAGGAGCTGTCACATGTCTAAGAAAATTCTACCATTACCTTGAGTCGCTGGGCCTTCCTAACGCAGGCCGCGCCCCTGCCTCCCTGTCTAAAGTTCTCTGTTAGGCTTCCAAGAAACAAAGTTAGTACATTACACATTTTTTAAGCTTCCTAAAGATGCTGAGCGTATTAACGGTCTTTTCAATTTACTTAGAGTCTGGTAAACAACATTGTTAAAGGAGTATGCTAAAAGAAGCAGAACTCAATTTATTTTTATAAAAGGCAGAGATAATAAAGGACGAGAAGTATGATCTCAGTGTTTCCTGCCACTCTTTAAATCCATTTTCAAAATGTTTACCTTCTGTCTGTAATACAAGCCCCCTGTTCGTCGCCTTATCGGCTTCTGAACAAACTCTCACATTCCTCTCGTAGTTCTTAATGCCTGAAGGGCTTCACAGTTACGCCCAGAGGGCTGATGTAGCGTCTCTTTAGTTCAGGCAAGACAGATACACATTAGTACCTCGGGTTCAGTTCCAGCCAGTGAACGTATAGCAGACACTCAGTCCATACTAGACAAACTGTTAACACAGCAGTTACAACAAATCGGGGCAAATGTTCATTTATAGGACGAGGAGTAGGAGGACTAAGGGATTGGATTAAACTATCAAGGGAGTTTTTCAGTACATTTCCAAGTTCTTTGAACATGACTAAGAAAAAGCTAGGGAAACAATTGATACGGAATCTGCCACCTGGTTGACAGCCCTAAATGCAAATCACAAATGATTGATTGATTGATTGATTGATTGATTGATTGATTGATTGATTGATTACAAAGGACAGCTGTGGACATTGAACACAAGGCATAATATTATCGTAAGAATATTCTTATTATTCTTCTGGTACAGCTTTTCCCCATACCTGTGGGATCGCGAGTACGAACTGCGTCGCACATGTGGATTTGGCCGTGTTTTACGGTCGGATGCCCTTCCTGACGCCAACCCTATATGGAGGGATGTAATCACTATTGCGCGTTTCTGTGGTGGTTGGTAGTGTAGTGTGTTGTCTGAATATAATTATCGTAAGAATATTGTTAAGTGATAAATCGATTGTCGTCTTCATAAAGCACTGTCAGATGATACATAACGGAACTGCAGCGTCAGATTATACTCGGGACTGTGAGGGAGTGCGACATCTGAAATCTGCGTTAACTCATGGTTTGGGACAGTAGAAAATGTGCTGACTTGCGAATTTACTCGGGCGTGGGATGGAAAAGATCAAGAGCCATGGCGACTACTGTCAAACCAGATATTGGAACGTCAAGTGGCCAGGGTGATGTCTTCCTCAACCGTATGGGTTGGCTTTCTCGTAGCAGATAGATCCTCACTTTACCCCATAAGGTTGAGTGAACTCTGTTCCAGCCTTCAGTCCACGGTTAAACCGTACCCGACAGCTCTGGGCTCCTTCTGTACCAACCTTTCCCAAACTGTGGTCCGCAGACCTCTGCGAGGCCGCGAAGAAAATTCAAGGGGTCCGCAATAATAATGTAAGTTGTAAGTATCTGAAGACTGCAATTATACTGTACACACACAATTCATTGATCATTGAACTAAATTTAAGAACTGTGACTTCACTGTTGTATAACTTACATTGAATATATGTAACTCTTAACTTGGGTCAATAGATGGTACAAGTCAGCAGCGGAAAGAGAAGAAATACTATAAGGCATTGCAAGTGATGTAATTGTGAAACACTTTGAATTACTAATATCCACACTCAGACCACTGGTTGAGAAAATCTCGTGGATCAGAAATTGAAACTGAACATGAACTGCCCTCCCTTGAGGAAGATCAACTAGCCGAAGTATCTTGGCAGAGAGAAAGTGAAAAATAAATTGAAGTATGATATGGGTGGAGAATCAGATGGAGTGGAACTTCGTGGAGCTGAACATACCACAACTCCACGTCTCTGATCGACGTTTGGGTCCGTGACATACTCTATACCCTACTATTTCTAGAAAGGAAATACTGCGTTTAATGCCCTTCACGACAGCGTTACTGTATGAGTGTACCTTTTCTGCTCTCACACAAATGAAAACGAAGTACAGATACAGAATGTAGGTGCTGATCTTAGGCTTCGAGAGACTACGCTTGTAAACCGCTTGGTCTTGGGAAAACAGCACCATCCGTCCTATTGATTAAACAACCGCTTCTTAAGAAAAGCTTCTTCCTCTTCACTTTTATTAAAGGCTACATTCATTTTATTTGTAATTAGCAGTGAAGAGGGGGTTTCTCCTCTGGCTTGGAGGAAAAATTGACCTCCAAGTCAGATAGATTTTTCCGCCGCCTGTGTAGTGAACTGAAATTTTCTGACTCATCGGGTACTGCTAGGAAACAGATTAGTAAAATGGCATAGCTGTTGCCCTGGGAGTCTCCAGTATTCGACACCCCCACCCGGATGAAATAAGACGAAGTGTGTTCACGGATCACGGCTGTCTGCGGCTTGATCATTCCAGCTCTGAAACTTTGGACTGTTAGATCGCCAGCGTAGTACTGTTCGTTAAAAGTAAGAAAATGTGTGTTTTTTTTATTTGATCGAGTATTTCATATGAAAACATTGCTTTTAATCGCGCCATTCCTACTGACGTCATTGTAATGACCTATGTTCATTTCACTACAAAGACGGACTTTCTGACGATGTAAAAAAAGCAGCTGGAGAGTGAGTGTCTGCCATTATAAATGAATACTCCCCAACCTGATTGTGACTGATGGTAGGAAAGGGGGTCTACCATTACAATGAAATTTCCCTAACCCAATCTTCATATGAGAAAAGACATTTGGTGACTTCCCCGTCGCGTTTCTAGGGTAACGTTAAGTGCTATGCAATTTAGTACAATCTTGCTCACAACGTGTTCACTACCTAACCTATAATTCTGTATACAGTGTAGAATTCCGTAGCGAAGCACGGGTACATTAGCTAGTATAGTATAAACCGTTATCAATATTTGTCTAAGAATCAGCAACCGCCACTGCACGTATTGGTGCTCTCGTTGTGTGTTTGTCCCTCTATCTGCCAGTTCGTTCCGAACTACGTGATGTTGGCTCTGCGTATTGCTTATCAGTTGGTTGGTATGTGTCTCCATACATGTTCTACACCATTGTGCTGGACAAAAATGTATCGTCTGTCTTGTAAATTCGTTCACTTGTAGCATAACGTAGGATATTTGGAGCGTTATTTCAAATTTTGATAAGTGTGTATTCCTTTTACGGATCACGGCTTTTCTAATTTTACATCTTTGTCTGTTGCTTGTAAACCCTCGTTAAAATAGTTTCTTTCTCGGATCGAGGGGGAGTGGTTGTAATGCGACTTCTTATACTTTCATTCACGACCTTGGTTCCCCCACTCCGTATGCAGCATTACACACATGCGTCTGTGTGGGTGAGGCATGCGCCCCTGTATTTCTGACAGACAGACCGGCCCGCGGTACAGGCCTTCACAGTCGGTCGATACGTTCAGTGGTACGCAACCTCCTAGCTATTAAGTTTGATTCTCCTTCTTTCTCATGCCGGTTATTTTGGGGATTATTCTCAAAATGGTTTAGAGATACGGAATCAGAAATAGCCTTTAACTTTTATTTGTGAATGTTTGACATTCTGCGTTAAATTTCAAAAGTGTATGACTTGCTGTAACACAGAAGTAAGAAAATAATATTTCCCCTAGGTTTATGTTATTAAAGCAGTATAGTGCTTTAGAGTGATTTTTGAGTGGGAATCTACTATATTAAAATCTACGTTATTTGTGGATTGGCCTAAATGGTTTTCATCGTATGAAGCAAAGTTCGGTCAGTATGTACGACGGGCATGATATAGTAGTATCACCGGAGGGTACCAGCTGGTCAGTTATGTATACAGGCATCCCCGTGTCTCCATCCGTGTACGCGAGACTCAGGTCATGGTTGCTACAGGAGCCTGACAATCTACCACCAGACCTGTCATACGGATCACCCCTCATCAGGAAGGTAATTGCTCTTTTCTTTAACCCGGACCAAAATGCAAGTGTATTTTATGAAGTTTTTTTTCACTAGTGGTCAAGTAAGTGATTTTTGGCACTCAGTAACGTATTATGAAGATAATCTTGATTTGTAGCTCGACGACTTATACACTGTTTGAAGTATGTGCAATAGAATCCTGGTAATCGTGAACTCGGAAATTCCGAAATTTCGGATTAAAGAAAGAATTTAATCAAAATGATTAAATAAGTTAGCATGTAGTGGAATAGAATCCAAATACAGTAAAGTATATTATTAATTAAAATCTAGTATGCCGTATCTTTAATGGAAATCAAGCCATTAAATATAAATGACAAAAATAGTACAATTTTGCATTGTAATTTGTACACTACGTTACCTTGTGGCAGATACTACTGTAGCTGTAATTGTGTACTGCACTGTATATACAGTATACATATATTCTTCGGATAATTCCAACAGGCCACAGCCCTAAATACTACTGTTTTCTATAAGGAATGCAGATTTCTATAAAGAGATTAAGTGGACGAGTAATTAAACAAATTAAAAGGAACATATCCTGGTTGAATTTTGGTATTTATTAACGAATGAGAGACTTCTTGTTACCCGTTACTTTAACCTTGAGATACACAAAAGGAAATTTGAAATAAATAAGTCAAGAAAGAAAGGAGTAGTATAATGTTATTGACTTGATTCTAGAAGTAAATCCTTTGCGAGGTTTTCAGTCCTTTTATTCCTTCTGTCCATCCAGATTAATTTATCCATACATCAAGCGACGAATGGTCCTCTCCATATCATGGTCTGGACCGAAACTGTGAGGGAATACAATATAAAAAAGGTGTTGTTTGAATAAAAGCCGTCTGATGTATTAAGGATTCGAATTACAGATTCATGGGCCGATAGAAACTAACCTCGCAATTAGATCCTAGGATAGGTCTGTGTCCATGGTGATAATGATTATCATTACAAAATCAATGTTAGGCTCATTTCTTTAAAGTTATGTAAACTTAGTCAGTTTCCGGCTTTGTTCAAAAGATTTAAGACACTATGTTTAGGTATATCACGTTTGTTCTGTTTATAACATTTTAAGCAGTTTACTGTCTCTAACACGGAGCATAAAATGTTTTTTTTTTTTTTTTTTTTTTTGGCCGACGAACCATTATCCTTGAAGTTCAGCGAGTCAGTCAAAATTTGTATACTTCCTTATGCTATATTTGTGTGATTATTTTGAAATTTACCCGATGTCCGTTTTAATATTTTAACAATCATTGAAAAGTAGTAAGTAATAAGCTGTCGCGTTTAATTACTGGGCTTTGAAGGTTTATTGTTACACCTCGTTTGTAAAAATATTTAGAGTGTATTCATTGGTTTTTGATGTTGACCAGTTCATGTTGATGAGGTTAACAACTCGTTTCTCGTTGTCTGAAAACGAACGTACTCTAACTGTAAACTACGTAAGCTATATACTTAGGTTATTAATATTGACCTCGAGTAATTGTTTTATCGAGCAGGTATGAATGACAAAAAGAGGAGGAGGTTATGGTTTATAATAAGAGTTCTCTTATTACTGCTTCGCCCTATTAAAAGCTTAGTACGCCCTCTGAAGTTGTCTAACATGCCTTGGTCACCTGGTTAACGATTCATTCAAATAGGGCAGTCCGCGTCTGGCGAAAGGAGTACGTATTCCATTTTCTCGAGAGAAGTACTTGTCGGATTTTGAAAATTATTAATTTCTGAATTTGCAGTATTGATGACTCTAATGATAGGCGTAGGAAACAACGTAGTTTCGTTAAACAAAGTCGGCAGATATTGACGCAGGAAAAATACTGCAATGGTTTTCAGTTTGCTTTATGTCGCACCGACACAGATGGGTCTTATGGCGACGATGGGAGAGGAAAGGCGTAGGAGTGGGAAGGAAGCGGCCGTGGCCTTAATTAAGGAACAGTCCCAGCATTTGCCTGGCGTGAAAATGGGGAAACCACCGGAAAACCATCTTCAGGGCTGCCGGCAGTGGGCTTCTAACCCAGTATCTCCCGGATGCAAGCTCACAGCCGCACGCCTCTATGCGCACGGCCAACTCGCCCGGTCCTGAAATCTCTGATCTTTTGAAGTTATGAAAGAAAGATAGGTTCAGAATTTTTAGCAAGCTATTTTGGGGATTTTTGAAATGTATTCTTCCATCGAAGTACTGTAAGTAGGTTGGCTGTTATAATTTTCGTCCCCACGAAATGTAATAATAATAATAATAATAATAATAATAATAATAATAATAATAATAATAATAATAATAATAATAATAATCTTCCTGCCGAGTAAGTGGCTGTGTGGTTGGGGTCACGTACCTATCAGCTTGCATTCGGGAGGTAGTGGGTTCGAACCCCACTGTCGCCAGTCCTGAAGACGGTTTTCCGTGGTTTCCTATTTTCACTCCAGGCTGTACCTTAATTAAGGCCACGGTCGCTTCCTTCCCAATCGTAGCATTTTCCTATCTGTGTTGGTGCGTTGTAAAGAAACATGAATTTAAAGTTGCTTGTAGATACAAAACTACGAAGATCGTATTTCCAGAAGTTCACGAAAGAAGGTGATCAATTAGGTGAGGGAGAATACAGCGAGCGTCACGTAGGTCATTCATTCGTAACCTTTTATTAGAGCACTCGAGTTTTATTGATTGCAATACACAGTGTAGCGAGCTGCTGCCATGTGAATGACGTACATTGATGAGAGATAGGAAATCATAATGAGCGATTGTCTTGTGATTGATATAGACCGCTATAAAATGAAACTCGCTGAAATACAGTACTGGAAAGTGGACACTGTATATTCAGGAGTGGTTAAAGTCGAAATGCTAGAACGGAAATGACATATGCTAAACATAAGATAACATATTTTTGCTGTTGAATACGCTACATAATGGTCGCTAATCACTGAGCGAGTTGCCCCTGCGGTTAGTGTCGCGTAGCTATGAGCTTGGATTTGGGAAATTGTGGGTTCGAATCCCGTCGTCGGCAGCCTTGAAGATGGTTTTCCGAAATTTCCCATGTTCATACCAGGCAAATACTGAGGCCGTACGTTGAGGCCACGGACGTTACCTTCCCTTTCTCATTCTTGGGTCGCCGAAAATCGTCATTGTGTTAGCGCAAAGTTAAACCGCCAGCGAAAAAAGAAGTGACTAATCACAGTTTTCTTAATGAAACAATTCGTTATTCGCTTTTCTCGTGATATTTTGAAAATATTAGCTTTATATAGTTTTGTATAAAACAATTCTAGGAACGTAGTTTAGAAATTCGCCCTTCTTATCCCTGTACTACACTCTTCTTATTCTTCTTCTTTCCCAACACCTGTAGGGTCGCGAGTGCAAACTGTGTCGCCTGTTTTGCGGTCAGATGCCTTTCCTGACGCCAACCTGTGTGAAGGAATGTAATCACTATTCCGTATTTCTGTAGTGGTTGGTGGTGTGTTTTCTCAATATGAGGAGGGGAGTGTTGGGAAGAAAACGAACACCCAGTCCCCGAAACAGAATAATTAATCACGTGCGATTAAAATCCCACCTCTGAACCGAAGGCCTGAACGCTGACATTCAAACAAAGAGTCGGACTTATCCTTGTATCACACTACTACTGGTATATCCTGTAGTTAATAATCAATGGATTCGAAAACCATGTTGCATCAGTTAAGAATGAATTCACTACCTTGTAGATAACTTTTTGCACTCACCCCTCATTAAGATTAGTTATAATTTTCACATGAAATAGCTTTCGAGTTAGTGCACTGTTAAACAGATAGTTTGAATAATATGTCTGGAAGCGAATATAGACATTTTATTTTACGAGGTGATCTTAAAGGATACTTCTGCCGTTAAGGAACGCCAGTATAGTATTTATATGGAAATTTATTTAATCATGATAATATTGTTACCGTTGATGTACGGATTTGGTGGGATCTGGACTGCTGCCATGGTATGACGACAGTGAAATGCAGTGCCCTCTCTTGAAATATATTGCTGATTATGTTATGCGTATAGTACTGTAGATAACAAATCATACCTGCCGGTAGAAAACCTCCTGTGTGCAACAATGGTTGAAAACGAGATTTCGGTACTACTGGAGAGCCCAAACAGCGCACTAAAATCTGACTAAATCATCCTATGTGACATTTTAAAGTGATAGCTGCTATTCCAGAAAATATTCTACCTTCTACTTGACAGATTATTACATTAATTCATGTTAACGTAAAAGAAGTGAAACATTGCATTCTACAAGTAACATGCTGATTGTGAATTTACATGTATGAACCTCCGAGGACGGTTGTATGTGTGTGCGTGTGTTCGTGCGTATATGGGTGTGAGATCATGTACTTATGTACCTATGTACTGTACCAATATTCCTGCTATTCTTTCTTTCTTGTGAATCCGCCAAACTTAGGACCATGTCATTACCACTTCACTTCCTACTTATCATCCGTTCTTCCTTCCTTTTTCTCCACAGTGCCTTCATTCTTTCAGAATGTTGCACTCTTCTCTCTTCAGTCCATCTTCCCCTCTGCGCTCTTTCTTTCCTTCCACAAGAACTTTCATGTTGGAAAGTCTTTTCCTGAATTGGTCTCTATCACGACATTCTTCATCTGCAATTCCTAACCTCTTGGGTTCTTCCTTCATCTGCTTGGCATATCCCCCTGGCTCTTCGAGTAGTATATTTTATTAAAATTTTGTTTATTTAACCTTGCTGGATCCATTCTGACCACGTGTCCATAGAATCGCAGCCGTCTTTTCCTTATTGTTGTTTCCAGGTCTTCTGTTCTTTTTTTATATCTCCTTATTTGATAGTAAACTGTAGTTTCCCTCTACTACCCTTGGGCCGTAAATCCTCCTTAATATTCTCCTTTCAATCTTTAGTAGTTTTTCCAGGTTCGTTAGTGTTGCTGTTTCCACTCCATACAGAATCATTGGTTTTACCACGGCATTATGTCTTAGTTTGGCATTAATGGAAATATTATTTTGTTGTAAATGGCTTTGGTGGCAGTGTTTAGCCTTTCCAACTTAAGTCTCCTGTTTTCCATGGCCTCTTTATCCATCCCGTTGCTACTGATAATCTTCTCTTAGGTATTTAAACTGCTTTGTGACCTTAACTTCGCCATATTTCGTCTTCATTGTTCTTTTCATATAATTCCTGTCCGTGCTCATCATATCTGTTTTTGTGAAGGAGATTTTTAAACCTGTTTTCTCGGCTATCTCCTGTAGTTCATTTATCTGTGTTATTGCTTCCTGTTCTGTCTCAGCGAAGAGTGCCAAATCATCAGCAAAGGCCAAACACTTGGGTTTAGCATTCCTGCTATTATTGTAATCGGAACTATTAATTTAGTAATCATCTTAATGTAAGAGGTAATACAATCTTAAGAAACAAATCTCCTGTGTGTCTTTAGCAAAAAACATAATCTTCTGTGTGCAACATCTAACGGAATTGTATTAATTTTGTAGTGAATATCAATATTCTGTAGATATTTGAACATCAAATAGAAGCTAAAGTGTAATGATAAGCAACAATTGTTCATAATTTTCATCTTAAATTGCATATCTTAAAAAAAGAGTTTTTTTTGTCTATCCTAAAAATGTTATGTTTTACACATAGGACGTTTCTTCCCAAAATGATGTTCTTGCTATATGTAATAAATCCACAGCCTGAGTCGAGTTTCAGCCGGGTCAGGAATGTCATGAATGAAGCCCCCATCGAGCGGCGAGGACAGGAACTGTGCCGGCTAACGGAGCCTGTCGTACTCCTCTGGGGCAATGATTAATGACTGACATATGAAATGTTATTGGAGAGTGTTGCTGAAATGAAAGCTGACAGGAAAAACCTGAGTACCCGAAGAAAAACCTGTTCCGCCTCCGCTGTGTCCAGCAGAAATCTTATATGGAGTGACCGGGATTTGAACCACGAAACCCAGCGTGAAAGGCCGACGCGCTGCCGCCTAAGCCACGGAGGCACTTCTGTTCTTACTATATGTTTGTGAATTATTATTATGCTTAAACTGAAATCATTATCAGTCGTTCTACTTATTGCTAAGCGTCCTGACCTCTTTTCTTTGCTTGTACGAGGGGGTACTATATTGTTTTACACTTTATTTTTTGTACGTCCGGGTATGGTTCACATTTCGCTTTTGAAGGTGGTGACGTGTAACTAGTGTCTTATTCCACCGTTTGGTAGCATCACGCGCACAGGGGCCAACGAATGCACTCGTCATAGCAATTTCATAACAACACTGTCAGCGTAGGAGCAGACAACATGGAAAGCAACCGTCAGGGACAACGCTGTACGACTTGGTTCCTATGGAAAGAAGGCGTGACCACTGCAGAAATTCATCGGCGCTTGATGCCAGTCTGCGGAGATCGTGCGCCGTCACGGAAAACAGTTTATAACTGGGTGGAAGGTTGGAAAACATGGCTCAAGGTAATGGAGCCATGTCTCGTCACCAGTCACAAACCTAGCCTTGAAGTCGGCTGGATCTTGAATATGGCGTTGGAAAAGTTCTCTGCACATGCCCACACGCCTCTGCTTTTCCTCTGCAGACCAGAGTCTAGGCACCCACGTGGATGACACCTTCCCCAACTATACAAGGGGCACTTGGAAAGTTTTACATTTAATGAACGCTTTAGACTTTTTCAAAATAATTTCCACCACACTCAATACACTTCTCCATACGTCGAAACCAGTCACTGAACCACCTCTGCCACTTTTCTTTGGTTACATTTTCACACTTTTGATCCCATGCTGCCAGAAGCTCCTCGTCGGATGCAAAACGCCGCCCTTTCAGCTTCATCTTCACTTCTGGAAAGAGTGTGAAGTCACATGGGGCAAGATCAGGACTATATGGAGGGTGATCAAGCACAGTCAACCCTGATCTGGCAAGAAAATCCATTGTTACATTAGCACGATGTGCTGGAGCATTGTCGTGATGCAAGAGCCAAGTGTTGAGCCGTGACCTTGGACGGAGTTGCTTGAGAGCCTGGATGAGGCAGACAAGTTTCACTGTACCACTTCGCAGTAACTGTCCTTTGTTTTTCTAACACAACCCGAGTCAGGATGCCCCGTTTAGTGAAGAATACTGCAATAATCTTTGTTTTCACTGACCTTGACTTTCTCACAGTCACAGGAGTACCCTAATCTTCAAACAGCCACACCTTGTTCTGGGATTTTGTTACGCGAAGTCCCATTTTCAAACTGTTTTAGCATTTTTCGGCACCATTTCACTCGATGTGCCTTTTTTTCCTCTGAAAGTGAATGGGGCACCCAAAGGAAACAAACCTTTCTAACATGGAGATGGTCGTGTAGAATTGAATGAATAGCTGGTGCAGGGATTTGGAGGGTCTCTTCTACCTGCCGATATGTCAACCGCCTCTCTTGCTGCAACATTTTCATCACAGCTTCAATGTTTTCCTCAGTCACTGATTCAGACGGTCGCCCAGAACGAGGATTGTCTTCAGCCCCAAAATTCCCCCTCTGGAACTCTTTGTACCAGCGGAAAATTGTTGTCCATGTGGACAGTCATTCCCCAGCATAGGAGTCATTTCCTCCAGGCACTGGTCAACAGTTAATACATGAGCAAAGTTGTAGCGGATAATTGGGCGATATTCACCTTTAGACCACACTGACATCTTAACTTGCCTTCAGTCCCACTGCTTGGTAACAACTGGTGTGAAGGTCGCGCCTTGCTGTTGTCTAGACCGGTTTTCACCCCTCTTTTCATCCCTCACCACAACAGGGATGTCCAGCCAACCGTTTTTGCGTATTGCAAAACTTTCCTGGAGCCCTTTGTAAGTGTCCGTGCACGATCCGCTGCAGGGTGATTGGGCTAATTCCCGTGGCTTCCTCCATTTCCGTAAATGTGATGCATTTGTTTCCTTGGATGGCCTGTTCGACCCGGTCAATGTTGGCTGGTGTTGACACTGCATATTGCTTCTAGAACGGGTTCCCTTGTCCACCGATGTGCGCCCTGTTTGTACTTCCTCTTAAAACAATACCACCACCAGTCTCACTCGCGATATTGAAAAAACTGCTAATTCAAACGGAAACGAAAGATCACTTGAAAGATACAGCCACTTAGAATAACTAATGAGGCAACCAAATAAATAACTTTGTGTGAAATCGCTGAAGTCTAAAGAAAATCAACGTGTGAAATGTAGTCTTTGCAACAGAAGTTTAAAATAAAGTTAGATATACTGTAAATTGCTGTTTGCACTGTCTTGAGAGTAATAGCAAAAGTGCGTAACAAGTGCGTTTGTAACAGCTTTCAGGAAATCATATACACTTACTATCCAGACATCGTATCTTAGCCATATGTGTCATTCTTTCAAAGAAATGATTGTTGAGAACACTGTTTTTACAACATGGTTCTAAGTTTACTCGTAGCTGCATAGTAGAAGCTAAGAATTGTGCTTTTAATTTATTCGATACTATATAGGAAGGTAAGTGGTTGTGCCTTGATCTTAGTAACTTAGCTGAGTTATACAATAAATATCAAAATGTATACTAGTGGATTTTGTACTCTTTTCAGATAGACGGACTCACTTGGAATGTCGGATAGCATTTTCATTTGAGTTCTGGCGTATAAGTACTGGCATGATTTAGTATTCGTGTTTTCCTAAAGCATGTTTTTTTAAATTGACCTTTTTCTGGCTAAATGTTGATCTGTCTTTTTTTTTCAGTCGAAGAGAGAGAGCTGTCCAAAAGAACCGAAAATGGATCATTCTGAAGCTGGACTTTGTTACTTAGAAAGTAAGTTTAACGGGATCTCTGTTCTCGTTAGTGGCAGTGATTAGTCGACTATTATGGCAATTAAATTTGATACCATACTCATAAGAACATACTATAAGATTATTTTAAAGAACTTGCATTTTTTAAATGTTTGCTTTTGTTGAAAGTAGAATTGTTTAAAATATAAACTACTATTTCATGTTGAGTCCCGTGGACTATAATGTTCACTCACGTTTAAAAGTGATCTTCAAACTGAATGTTTGTACTGTAGGATTAGAGAACAGTATAGTGTTATAAATATATTGTTTCCTTATTAACATAATTTAAGAGGGGGTTGAAGGTAGGTCGTTAATTTTCAGAAATATTGAGTTGGTCTTTCTGCAATCGTTTGGGTGTAACAATTTATTGTGGGTAAATGTAAATCATATTTAATCGTGAGGCACTATTACCCCAATATGTATTTTGGCGAATTATGTATTTTGGGTATATATACCGGTATATATTTGTTTAGTCACGGTTAATTTTGTAATCTGTGGTCATTTTTACTTCCAGATCCTTGACTGATGCCAGCCCAGGAACATTCGACAATCTAGGACAGGGTCTCTCAAACGCCCAAAATCTCACGCGTGCAAACATCGGCGCAGAGTTCCTGTGCACAGTGCATCGGTTCCATTCGGCTCGGCTCGGACCAACGCTTCGTCTCTGGGCTACTCGGCTTAGCTCGGCTCAACTCGGCTCAACTCGGCTCGGATTTGGAGCGCTACGGAGCAAGTGAGGAAGAGGGATACAGGGGGAACGAGCGAGACGGGCGTGGGGAAAGAGAGAGACAGCGCTATTGCTCCAAATCGAGGAGTGGGGGTCTGCACTCTGGCAACCAAACGAAATCGTCTTTTGCACAGTGCATGCACCAGGCGCATGCAGCCTGAGAGGCCCTGATCTAGGACATGCATTGAGTCTGTGGAAAACCTTGTCGAAACATGTTTCATAATTACTGTTACAGAGGTACTTTGAGGGTACTAAAGCAAACAAGCCTCATTAAACCGTGTCTATTCACTTCGGTGTTACAAAAATGAGTATTGTAGTATCTGTTGGTAGGCAATCATTCACGTAAAAGACGGTTGCCCTTTTAAGTTCAAATTGCCGTGTTTGTTCCTTGTTCTACGTTTTGTAGTACCCCCACCGGAGCACAGACAAGGATTTCAAAAATGTCAGATGTAGTATAAATGATCTGACAAGCTTTGACAGATCATTGGATATCGACACATTAGATTGGTGTAGCTTACTTCTCACTTTTGACATGGCCCATACAGAAGATAGTCGGATTAAGAAGTGACGAGTGTGCACACCATAGTATCTCTCTGTCCTTTATACCCTTAGTAGGGTGTGGTAACGTGTGAGCGGTGATTGACGATTTCTCGCCATGCTCTCCCATCCTAAGCCGTGAAGACTCGTAAATGGATTTCCCAACCGGTATCCTCATCTCGCATGTGTCCGTCGTTGGGATTTTTTTCCTGGCACCTTCCCTTGTACTACGAGCTTCTCTATGGCTTCCATTCTTCTTGAAATGTGGCCGAAGTATCTGCCCTCCACTCAAAAATCCTCGAGGACTAAATTGTTGGTCTGGTCTTCCGTCCAAGATTTCCGCAGAATTTGACAATCCATATCTGAGCGACATACGAGGCGAATGGGAACAGAGCACTGTCCAATTTGTGCTCTTGGTGATAGTTCTATCCTTCCTTATTTTGGTGAGCTTGTCAGTCGCTGTGTGGACAGTCGCAGAGCGTCTCTTTTATCTTCTGAGCTGCTCCCGCCGTTATTTGAGATCAAGGCTCCCACGTAGACGAACGTCTCTTTTGCTTTTCGTCATGAGAGGTAGACTTTTGTTCGCTCATTGTTCTCCTCAGAAATTTTCGTCAGCCGGATGGCAGGAATGAGTAGCCGGGCGGGGAATACTACCTAAAAAGATGAACGTGATAACATGTCAATGTACTTCCCTCAGAGCATTAACAATAACACTGTATCTGACAGGTAAACATTAACTGCAAAATTGAACTATTTTAGTGTTTATAACAGAGTATTTTTAACTCCTAGTGTTCTACTGCTCGTTCATAATCGTGTTACACCGGGCCTTACCACTCGATTGCTGTGGAGTGTCGTACGGTTTTGTGACGTCCCGCGGAATCACGTGCTCGCATGCGATTCCGCGCTAATCCAGACACTATATAATAGCCAAGCTGAACATTTAAACTCCGATGTAATTGATGCAAGTATGCTAACAATAATGATTTATCATTTAAATAGATTTACATTTTAATTTGGAGCAGCCAGTGACCCAAATAGATTATGTATTAATGTAATGCTACTAGCACAGATGTTAGCCGAGCGGTTTTCTAAAAAATGCAGGGCGGTGCGCTCATTAAAGGATCCTAGGGAGAACGCTGCTGTCCACAATCATAACTTTTGTCTTGGCACTGTTGATTCCTGCTCGCACTCACCAGCCGACCCATAACATTCTCTAATTCCCATGTATTAGCCGCTGTGAAATGAGTGCCATCTACCTATTGGAGATTGCTGATGGTCTTGCTTCCTACTCTGATGCCACCTTCCCAATCACTCAGAACCTTCCTCATTACGTGTCTGACTCCTGCACCGGTCTTGAAGATGCCTGAGAGGGTTTCGATGACCCGTATCTTGGCTCTATCGTAGCTGTAAATAGCTTTAACCAACTCTGAAAGATGATACTCCCATGTCGCGCATTATGTCCCATAATGCCCCCACCAGTATACGGAGTCAGGTGCTTTTCTGTAGTCAGCGAAGCATAAGAACATTGATAGGTATATGGAACTCTCCATCATAGAATAGAGTATCTATAATCAACGATCCTGCACCGTAACCGTTTAAAGGAGTATATCAATAAACCGTTTCTGCAAGAAAATATGATTTATGCTACTCTTCTTTAGAAAGCCATGTAGCATAATAGTTTCACTTTGTAAAATTAACTGAGGTGACAAATAATCGTAGAAATTCTACTTTTCAAGTATTCAGTCAGTTATTTAGAAATTCAATGTGCAGTTTACGTTTGAAAATCTAGTAATGAACCCCCCTGTGAACGACGTTGAAAAGTCAGTTTATGAGAACAATGTTTCGTCTCATCGTTGTATTTCAGTGAACTAACTTTCCTGAATTACTTCTCTACTTTACTTGTCTATGTAGACGAAGATAATTTTTAGTAATGTTCTCATGTATGTTCTTATTTGAGGAGGTGAACGACCTGGAGGTGATGCTTGACAGGGGTCTTACTTTCACTTGACACGTAAGGAAAATAACAGCTGAGGGATGCCGAGCGCTAGGATTTACCATCAGAAGCGAAAAACTATTCACCAAGGCGAAGTCGATCATGGCACTCTACAGCACACATGTAAGAGCATGTACGTGTGGAGCCCGAGGTGTGAAAAAATACATCGGGTTATTTGAAATTGTCCAGAGGCGTTTCATAAAAAATTTTGATTATAAAATAAATTGTTTATCCTTTTATGGTGTCATACAATCATATCTTACAGAATATGAAAATAATTAGCCTGAAAGACCGTAGAAAAATTAGAAATACTAAATTCCTCCACAAAATTGTTAACATTACTGTAGACAACCCCGAATTTTTATCCAGGATAAATTTTCGCTTATCTCGTATAAATTCAAGTCTAAATACGGCATTCAAATATGAGAAAGCACACACTACCTCAAACAGCAATTCATCACTTCACAGATTGTGTAATGGCTACAACAGAGCTGTCCTGAAGAAGCAAACACAAGACTAACTAACATGACTGACAGAAGACACTCCTTACGACTGAATATTTAGTTTAGTTTAGTTTGGTTTGGTTTGTTTTCATAATCGTGAAAATTTAAATACTGTGATTAGAACTCTTGCAATATATGTATATTAGAAATAGTTCTAGTTTGGGTTATAAAATTAACATGATGCTTAAGGTAATTAGTGTAGGTTTACTATAATTGGAGTGATTTCACCCTATTGTAAACCAGAGAGAAAATAAATAAATAAATAAATAAATAAATGCTTCATATTTTACATCTGTATGTACAAATTGTTGATGCTTTCAGAAAGGAAGTCATTTTCCTTGACGCGGAGAATTGTTAATTATGTTTTAACGTGTATAATTATTCACTGTCTTGTAGTCTGAATAAAAATTGACTTTGTTAGTAAATATGTCTTGTATTATTACACATCAGTAATGTTACATTTACCATTCTAAAAATCCTGTAATTAAAGGACCTACCTACTGTAAGTATTGTTTCCCCGAAGGGGCCATAGCCTACCAAGCGACCGCTGTTCACTCCGAAGGCCTGCAGATTACGATGTGTCGTGTGGTTAACACGACGGATCCTCTCGGCCGTTATTCTTGGCTTTCTAGGCTGGGACCGCCTTTTCACCGTCAGATAGCTCCTCAGTTGTAATCATCTAGGCCGAATGGACTCGAACCAGCCCTCAAATGCAGGTAAAAATCCCTGACCTGGCCGGGAATGGAACCCGGGGCCTCCGCGTAAGAGCCAGGCACGCTACCCCTACATCGTGGGGCCGGATATTGTGTGGTGTTTAAAACCTCTTAATTTAAGAGAATCAGACTAGAATCTACCTTTTCTGGCCTAAACAAATTTTTTCGAAAGCCTAAAATGGTAGGGTGGGATTCCTTTGGGTGAAAATGTAATAGCCTGTGTTGATGATTGGGTCTTGAAGGCAAACTGTGTGTGAAAATTGCGGTCTAATATCTTCGAACTTATACATAACTTTCAAATGTACCAGCGAAAATAGATCACATAACTTGTCTTGATATGCCTGTCGTAGTCATATTGTTTTGCCTGCCATTTCCGATGGTTTTATGAACATTTAATAAGAAGCGCGTTATGGTGTGCCGCAGTTTGTAGTTAGAATTCATGCATTTTGACGTTATCATGCCGTCTGTTTAGTAAAAATCTATCCATATATTCGCTCTTTCATTCTGCAGTTCTTGATGTAAAGCTTGGTTTTGTGTAGCAGAAGTCAATGGTATTTTTTAATCGCAGTTCTTCTCTATAGAACTGTTGTCTTGTGATGTCATAGGTTAGTCTCGAAGGAGCGTTTTTTGCCAGACAGAGAACTGTTTTAAGATACATAGCCTTCACTCTTTCTAGTGCAACAGGTTATACTTTGATAGGTGTTTCCAGGTAAGGTCTAAGTCGTATGTCATGATGGGGTCTGTTTGTTACGTAGACGTTTTGTCTCTTAGCAGCATATCAGTTATTAGGAACGCTCCGCCACCTGCTGAATATATTTGGAAGCTAGGAAAGGTTAGAGAATCAAAGAGTATCTAGCAGGGAACAGTATTCTTTCGTGATCAGATTAAGTGTATACTCTCTGGCTTGACAGGTAGTACTGAAACATGGCTGCATGCAATGACATTACTAAGGATGAGATTCACGTATATCACAATATTAATGAAAGTGTTAGTCGCCTAGCAACCTGCTAAGTACAGAATGTATTGCGAGTTAGGGTAAGCCTTCGCCTGCAGTTATTGGAGTGATCATGTAATGATTTGATTTTATGATTGCTCAAAATCGGCTGAACGTAGAGACCTATCATTGGTTCATGATTCACCGGCAGATAATTCTGGAGAGCATAAAACAAAAAATGAAGCAAATCGATCTAGTAGAACGGACGGACGGATTTGCCAAAGCTGTTTTTGTTAAACTCTTTTGATGTATAGATGTAGTGAGAGTATAATAATATCAGTATTTTTAAGACTAAATTTGTAGTGCTTGAAAGAAATCTAACAATAAGATTATCTGATGATAATCGTATGGCCTCAGCTACCGTGTGCAGACATTTCAATTTGACGCCATCTGGTTGTCTGTTCGTCAATTTCGACGTTCCGTTTTACTCTAGGCCCACCAGATGGCAGGCCAAGTAAACCGACTCTCTCTTGGGCGTCTATGGCTGAGATTTAATGAATCTTGTCGGATGAACACCAAATGTGCCACCAGAGATCTTTTACATGCCGACATCGTACGACATGGAGTGTCCAATGGACTTTTTTCTGCCCTTCAAAAATACGACTACCTCTGCCGGGTTTGAACCCGCTATCCTGGGATCCGGAGGCCGACACTCTACCACTGATACACAGAGGCAGCTAGATTATCTAATGCCTGGTATGGAATACGACATTAGAACAGATCGACCGTATCTTGCAGGCCTGCTTATGATTTGTCCGGCTCCATGGCTAAATGGTTAGCGTGCTGGCCTTTGATCCAGGTGGTCCTGGGGTCGATTTCTGGCCAGGTCGTGGATTTTAACCCCTATTGTTTAATTCCGATGGCTCGGGGGCTGGGGGTGTGTGCCGTCTTTATCATTAGAATTCATCACAGGTAGGGCCTCATTCTCACAGACAAGCAGGATGCCTGTACGGCGTCAACTCGAAAAACCTGCACCCGACCTCCTCGGAGGCCACACGCTATTAAAATTAATTAAACCGAAAGATGTTAGTAAAGCGAGATCAATCAGATGGAGGTGCTGCAAATAAAATGCTGAGTTCACTGTCGTGATCAACGGCGTTTTTGAGAAGGAAGTGTGTTCAGGGTTACCGTCTCGTGGATGTCGAATCGTAGTCGCAATCGTCGCTATGAAGTTGTCCACTGGGAGATGGTTCGAAAAGCAGGTCTTTTACCTCAGGTGGCATCTGTTTATATTCTTTAATTGATTGGTAATTCATTTATTAATTATTGTGCATTCTGCCGCACGGTAGAAAAATGACCGTTCACTAAAAACGCGCAATTATGCGAATGCAAATACATTTGAACTCTTTAAATATACTATTAAGGTAGTAGGAGAGCCATTTACAAAAGTAGCCAGCGATTTCTGATAATATCGGTAGTACGCAAAGCAGGTTAAAATACATTTTAGTTTCAAGTCCATATACTTCATACCCATCGTATTTTATCCTAACAACTGGACAGGATCGCTGCCATATGTTAAAAATGACACACAAACAAAATCTGGAAAATACGTGTTTTTTCCCATTTATTGTTTACCGGCAGCTGCCACGGCACGTATCATATCGACTTGTGAATGGAATGCCACCGCAGCGTTGGATAAATATGCACCAGTGACATCTACACAAGATTTCGTGGGATTAAAGTCGGAACGCGCACTTTTTTCTTTTGTCCGAGTTTTGAAACAAGTTGATCCACTGTACGGAGTGTGATATCGGATTTTGTTTTCAATGTATTTATCAGTATGACTAACCCTCTAACGCTCATGTACCCGGTTCGCGTTTTTACCGACCACCCTGTATGTACAAACATGAAGTGTTCATGTTTTTCCTACGAAGAATGTTCTCAATCTGCTGCAGATGGTGGATCTCACAGCGCCACCAGGCATCTGCTTAAGCCGCAGAATGTTCCCACAGTTCTCTTGGTGTTACCAGGAGTAGGAGATAACAGCATGAAAAACTATTATTTAATTCATGAAAGCCGCTCATTTAAATTTCTACGTACATTCTCGCTTCAGTTCTTACTGTAAATTCGGATTATGTGAACTCGGCCGTATTTTGCTCCTTTCTAACATTATACCTTTTGACAAATATTTGTAGCACGATTCACCAAACAAGATCTGAGCTAACTCACCCTGAATCATTCCACTGTGGATCCATGTTGCAAATGTCAAAGCATCATAGAATTAAAACATTAAAGGCCGATTGCAGAAACTAGCCTTAAACAACGTCTACCTAAGGCCGGAATTACACTATTAAAGAACTTGGATTCAAATAAATTGGATCAAAGAAATGTGATAATATTTGATAAAAAGAACTTGGATGAAAACCATTCTGGATCAATCTTTGACGAGTTTTTCCATGTTGTTGTATTTGATCAAAGATTTCGTGATAGAGGTGAAAGATGACCTAGTAAAAATGGCCAAAAATTAAATTGGAGCATCGCTGTAATGAAACTGCTTATTGCATTGTTTGAGGAGGAAGATTTGCTGCCACGAACCTACTACGGTGGCGTAGGAGGGGGATGGGTGATACCCCCACGTGGCGCGTCCCAGGTGGCGGATAGGGGGTCCTAACCGGCTTGCCGGCGGACTTGAGGGAAATAAAATACCTCTCGCGGACCAAACACACACACCCCTGTGAGTGGGGGACGCAGACGAAGAATACACCCACGGTATCCCCTTCCTGTCGTAAGAGGCTACTAAAAGGGGCGACCAAGGGATGATTGTATTATAACCATGAAACTACTTGTGATTAGTACCACCACGCGGGGAACACCATGGGTCGCTTCTACTTGCGCGTAGTACCACTATGTTAGGTACAAAATAGGTTTGTGATTAGTATCAGCACAGTGCGTTGCCGGCTTTTACAGTACCTGTGATTAGTACCAGTTTAGGAGCGACACCATGGTTCTGGGCTTCCTATGACCGAGCTCGATAGCTGCAGTCGCTTAAGTGCGGCCAGTATCCAGTATTCGGAAGATTGTGGGTTCGAACCCCACTGTCGGCAGCCCTGAAGATGGTTTTCCGTGGTTTCCCATTTTCACACCAGGCAAATGCTGGGGCTGTACCTTAATTAAGGCCACGGCCGCTTCCTTCTCATTCCTAGACCATTCCTATCAATTCGTCGCCATAAGACCTGTCTATGTTGGTGCGACGTAAAGCAAATAGAAAAAAAAAATGCCTGCCTATGATTAGTACCCACTATATGAGGAACACCACGGGGTAGTGCGGGTCCCTGTGGTTAGTACACTTAGGTGATGAACACCATAGGTTTGCGTTGCCTGTAAATGGCTCCGCAATGTGCGAAACACCGTAGGTCTGTATTACATGTGCGAATTTCATTACCTGTGAGTAGTACCATAATGTGTGGAATACCGCGAGTCTACGCTACTTTTGATTAGTACCGCAACATGACAAATACCATGGTTCTACTTACCTAGCGCTCCGAAGACCTTAAAAAGTAGTTAGTGGGACGTAAAAGCAAGTAACTTTCCTAGCGATAAGTACCATTATGAGGGGCCGATGACTTGGATGTATACCCCTTCATACTACAAGCATCATCGATTCAGTATTATGCTATAGAAGCAGTCCCTTGGTCAGTAATACTATTATTTTACGCCAGTTTCTGTGAATGTGAAGCATTACGTGTTGGATCGTTTAAATTCATATCCATTCATTCATTCTTCGTCCTCGCGTTTTGAATTCTGGTCAGTGGAGGATTTTGGACTTTCAATTTTTTATTACATTTCGTACCAATATGGGTCGATGACCTAGATGTTAGGCCCCTTTAAACAGCAATCATCATCATCACGAAGATTTGCTGTATAACACGAAGTCACACGTTATAAAACAGATAATTACGATTAAAGAAGTACAGCGATATAGCAAGCGAACTTTTAAGGGTCATTGCCGTTGAGGATATGAAAAAACACGTTCTCAGGATCCTGTAATTGGCTGAAAAGATTAAGCTAATAGCTGATATCATTACATTTTTATTATCTGTGCATAGTGAAACTTAGCGTTATAATTACAAACATAAAATAATATCAGCAATCCCTGAGAACGTTTATTTTTCTCACATCCTCAATCGCAATTCCCGGAATGCGTGTAATAATATTGTATATATTTGTACGTGCTCCAGTGGCAAGAAAACGAACATTTACTGCCAGTCGCTCATCTATACTTACAGCATTTCTCTAATGGGTATTTTGCTTCACCACTAATGGAGCAGCTTTCTCCCTTAACTTCTGAAATGTGTCTATATCGATTCTTATGTATCTCCCGGTATGATTCCGGGTCCTCACTTTTCTTATTCATTCATGATTGTATTCACAATTCCCATTGAGTTTCTCCTCGCAACCCATGATCTCACCTCATACCAACGGCACTTTACAAGGTCAAATAAACAAATCAGTCCTTGGAAACTATCAAGTATGCAACCTCACCTCATCCCAGGCAACTGGCTGTTAAAAAAAATTCTCATGTGGGATTCGAACCTCCCACCTCGAGCACTGTGTACTATCACATATCTCCTCGCCCGCTTGCCATGTGAACTACTGCGACACTTCACCTACGGGGCCCACTTCCCAGCCTATAGGCCGCTATTTGCCGTGGGCGACTAGTTGCTCAGGCGAGTCGCGAACCATTGAAACAAATGGGACCTATTATCCGTGGGCGACTGGCGCAACTGAGCAACTAGTCGCCGGCCGTCATCTGAGCCGGCAACTGCTCTGGCGACTTTTAGTTGCTCAAATAAGTGATGGGGCATTGCAGTAAATGTAGCTTATTAATCGTTGGCGGAACTAGTCGCCTGATGAACCTGCCCGCACATACGGAAACGTCACTCAAGTTCGTGTTCTCACACCAGCCTGGCGTAATGCGAAGATTGGACGCAATTGAGACAGCGATCCGCCTAACCAATATCTTTCTTCAATACCTTGTTTGGTCTCGTGCTGTGGTAGAGTAAACATTTTACTTATTGTGATAGTTTATTTATTGAACATGGAGACATCAAATAAACTACAACAGCAAATGAAGGGGAAGGCAAAATTATTTGAAAGTTTACTGAAGACTTCATTCTTGAGGTAGAAAGAAAACTGGTGATTTGGTATTCCAGAACTGAAGCTTGCGCTGACAAAATAGAAAAAACTGAATTCTTGGAACAGCATTTTAAAGAACTTTGTTCCAGAATTCGAAGCAAAACCCCTAGGCGAGAAGAACGGGTGAGTATTATAAAACGTTTTCTACTCTTACATGGAAATATGTAATGCCCCTAAAAATTCTATAATCGTTTACATTTACAAGTACCATTGGTCTATTATATGTCTGTATTAGTAAATTACAGCTCAACTGAGAAACACTTGTTTATTCCTGTGTCGTTTCCCGTTATTTCTTCTTTTATGTAACCGAGCAATTTGTAAAATGACGACTTTGACATGCGCATGTAATTGAAAAATTTACTGTCATCCTCATTTACATCGTCAAACAATGTATGATATAATCCTCTAGTCATTCGAGAAACAAATGTAGGATGTTTCCGCATTTTCCTAACCCTTCGGTTTTTCTATTTTAATAGAAGAACAAGGAGAAGAAGTTCTTGTAGGACGCCATTCTCTCAACTGACTATTCCCCGGTGTGGACTGAGCAATTATTCACAAGCTGCGCCACTGATCGCCCGGTACTTAAATCCTTTGGCGACTAGTGGCACAACTAGTGCCCACGGCTAATAGCGGCCAGACAGTACCGTGCTCCCGGTCTGTGCGTCCACCTCCTCTTTTAAAGTACGTGTTCTGCGTGTCTGTACTGGTTTTACGGGTTCATTCGAGGTACCCATAATGAACTAACAGTGGCGCTCACAACCCCTGCTGTTCTCTAGCCCGTAAACACACATCTCTTTATATTACCCCGGTTTAGGGAGAAGGACCGACATTCAAAATTGCAGTAAATGTGAAGGGATGCATAAAACTGGATCGTAAGGGGCTGGTGGACCACCCGGTATAGGATTTAAACGGGACCGTTAGATTCACCATTATATCCTATACGTCGTTAAAAGCCATGCCGCATAACGGTTTCGACTGTATTATCTGTCATGAGCTCCAAATAACGAGCAATCATAAGCAGCTCACCACAGCAATAGGAAATATTTTCTGAAAACAAAATAATATTAGATGCAATATGTACACTTCAAGAAACAGAAACAAAATAACATTTTTGAATTTCAGTTTGTGCGTGTAACTTACATCTGTTTAAAAACATTCAGTTGGAGAACGTTAAAAAATATGTGTTCCTCCTCCAAAAAACACTCCACAACCAATATGTTTTAAACAGTTTAACACTTTGTGCTAGAGTTGGGATAGATACAACGCAACCGCTTTATCGCAACCGTTTCTGGAACACAACCGTTGTTGAATGAAACAGTTGCGAGAAAATAACAGCAGTTGCAGTGCCCCTCTGCTGTTGCGACAGTTTCATTAGCGGTACGTGTACAAAGCAGTCGTTTGCTTTCATTGCATTTCTTGGAACTGGGGTTTTGCAGTGTAACTCACAGATCAGGTGGCTCCATGGCTAAATGCTTAGCGTGCTGGCCTTTGGTCACGGGGGTCCCGGGTTCGATTCCCGGCAGGAAATGGAATTTTAACCGTAATTGGTTAACTTCGCTAGCACGGGGCTTCGGTGCATGTGTCGTCTTCATCACTTCATCCTCATCACGACGCGCAGGTCACCTACGGGAGTCAAATCAAAGGACCTGAACCTGGCGAGCCGACATTGTCCTCGGACACTTCCGGCGCCAAAAGCCATGCGCCATTTCACAGGTCAGGTATGTCATTCCCGAAAGCTGCGCTGCTATTGGCTGATGCACCTGACGTCACCAAGAGAGAGAATACGGTGCTACACCAGATTCATTGACTTGAGTAGGCCTATTGCAAGGCAGAATTAACCTAGAATTTTTGAGCTAATCTTGTTAATTATTCTAATTACACTTAATTCAGTCATGAAATAAAGAATTAATGGATCTTATGATGCGGTAACATTTACTATTTAAAATTAATACGAAAACATAAGATCTCAAATACGTCTCTGTAATGTAAAACACACACTCAGCGGTTCGGACGGTGTCTGGCCTTCTGAGACTAACTTGGCAGGTTCGATCCTGGTTCAGTCCGGTGGTATTGGAAGGTGCTCAAATATTTCAGCCTCGTATCGGTGGATTTATTGTCACGTTGAAAAACTCCTACGGGACAACATTCCGGCATCTCTGGGTCTCTAAAAACACGTTATCTGATCGAATCCGCAGTTACAATGGAATATTTCATACATTGTTTATAAATTTCAGAGTTGTATGGCTCCAGAGATTAGAAACTGTTATCAATATTGTAAAGTTTTTTTTTTTTTTTTTTGCTCAGCGTGATTGGAAAATTGCGGTCTTAGTCGCATTGTAACCTTTATATTATATCCAATGGTTGTGCCGTATGACTGTGAAATACGTAAATGGATTCACTTCTCTTATATCAGTTAATAGAATGATATGGATCACTGGCTGACCGGTACAGGAAAAATCCACTGCCTCATTTCTATCCATGTCGGTAGGAGTACGTTATTTTGCAACAATTTTAAAACGGTTGTCTGCGCGCATCTGTTTCGACGGCAACCGTTGTCTCATAACAACTGTTTTGCTCAACACTGCTTGAACAAGTTCTGCACAGCAATGAGAAGAACAAATCAGCACTGCCAACTTTAAAATTGCTTCCAAATTTATGCAGCTAAGGATTCCCCCAAATGGGGATCATGACAGTTAATGTGTTAATGTATTTTTGTATTAGATGACTAGAATCTTTGTATTTTTCATTGTGAATGTAGATCCAATCCACGACGTTGTGTTTAGAAGGAAAGAATACTGCTGGACTTTAATGCATTGTATCCAAGCTACGTGGCTCAGGCGGGTTTGAAGATGCTCAAATACGCCAGCCTCATGTCGATAGACTTGTCTGTCTCTTAGGTCATTTTTTTATATAACTGTTAGGTTCTTCAGTCTACCGAAACTAATTTTGATTAAGAAATTTATACAATATTTGAAAAAAGAAAACATATGGTATTATACAGTATTATACCATAATAAGTTACTTGGTAGGTTCGATCCTAAGTCCGTGGTATTTGAAGGTGCTCAAATACGTCATCACCGTGTCGGTAGATTTACTGGCACGTAAAAGAACTCCTGAGGGACAAAACTCGGGCACCCCAGTGTCTCCGAAAACCGTGAAAGTAGTTGATAGGACTTCAAAGCCATTAACGTTATTATTATTATTATTATTATTATTATTATTATTATTATTATTATTATTATTATTATTATTATTATTATTATTATTATTACTGTACGAAAGTGAAAGGAACTTGGTAATTTTATTCGTAAGCTGGAAGTAATACTTATGCAAGTAGCGAGAGCGATTGCCGTTACAAACAGCTGGGAATAAATGGCAGGAAGGTACTCGGAATAAGAAGATAAAAAGGCTGAATTATTGAACTCGTGGATGAAACTCTGCGTAGGCTTAACGTGGTTTCGGTGGTGGAGGGTCATGTGAGACGGATTAAGGAGCTTACCTAGGAGAATGTTGGACTCGATCAGGTAGCCTTAAGAGAGACAGAGGGATACCAAGAAGACAGTGGCGTAGATAAGGGTGATATATATGCCCCCATGAGGCGCTTATACTCCTTGTTGTAAATAGATACTAAAACATAATAAAACACCCATTTGCAATAGCAGTATAAATAATGTGTTATTAGGATTACTATTCATATCCCCCCTCGCCTGTAAGAGCCCCCGTGGCTCAGGCGGCAGCACGCCGGCCTCTCATCGCTGGGTTCCACGGTTGAAATCCCAGTCACTCCATGTGAGATTTGTGCTGGACAAGGCTGAGGCGAGACAAGTTTTTCTCCGGGTCCTCTGCTTTTCCCTGTCGTCTTTCATTCCAGCAACACTCTTCATTATCATTTCATTTCATCTGTCAGTCATTAACCATTGCCCCTGAGGAGTGCGACAGGCTTTGGCAGACGGCACAATTCCTATCCTCGTCGCTAGATGAGGCTTCATTCATTCCATTTCTGACCCGGTTGAAACTGGAATTTCATTTTGATTTTTCATCCCCCCTCGCGTAAATTGCATTTAAATGGACCACTGCCCATTTAATATGTTTTATTTTACAAGTTCCTTTACGTCGGCTAGGAGTGGGTAGGAAGCGACCGTGGCCTTAAGTAAGGTACAGCCCCAGCATTTGCCTGGTGTGAAAATGGGAAACCACGGAAAACCACCTTTAGAGCTGCCGGCAGTGGGGTTCGAACCCACTATCTCCCTAATGCAGGCTCACAGCTGCCCGCCCCTAATCGCACAGACTAATAGCTTGATTATTATTATTATTATTATTATTATTATTATTATTATTATTACTATTATTATTATTATTATTATTATTATTAGTACCCAAGGAAAAGTGGTATATACGCCACTGCAAAAAGACGACGGTTAGACTCGTTTTTAATGATTTGGAGATAAGCGTACATATGAGACCACAGAGCTACTTGCAAATAGAAGTTCGTGAAGGCAGTTATTTAATTCACAGGGGCTTGCAGCCTAGGGGAGGATGACCTAGATGTTAGGCCCCTTGAAACAACAGTCATCATCATCATGCGATTGCAGACTGATCGCCGAAAGGCATAATAGTCCATAAAGAAGTATTTAGTGTATGTTGTTATTTATTGCCTTGTTTCCAATCGGTATTCGAATCAGAAATTTTTATCTCCGCCGCTATGAGTGGCTGAGGTGTCAACACAGCAACATTGTGCTTGAAATCTTAAACGGCTTCGCTGACTACGTGGAACTATTTTCGTCCTATTGATTTTGTACTACCACTGACAAGATTTCCTGGGTTGTGGAGGACGTTTGGGGCATGTAGGAAGTTGATGTGTGTAGATTGACCCAAGTGGATCCTTGGAAGCGGAGCATGTGTAGCGCCAGTACAAGACGTACGTGGTTGCCAATTTAATTTGCTGACTGATACAGTTGGCACGGCAACCTGGTTACCGTTCCTGAATTCCATTTTGGTAATGGAAGTGGCTACTGTCACGACATCGGACTCATGACCTGTATTACATCACAAATGCCGCTAACTCATTTTCTGGAATAGAAGGGATCTATAAGTCAGACCTTGAGGAATAGTTAAATATAGACAATTTTAACATTTACATCATTCAAATTAATCTCCTACCGAGCTCGATAGCTGCAGTCGCTTAAGTGCGGCCAGTATCCAGTAATCGGGAGACAGTGGGTTCGAACCCCACTGTCGGCAGCCCTGAAGATGGTTTTCCATGCTTTCCCATTTTCACACCAGGCAAATGCTGGGGCTGACCTTAATTAAGGCCACGGCTGCTTCCTTCCGATTCCTAGGCCTTTCCCATCCCATCGTCACCATAAGACATATCTGTGACGCTGCAAGGTAAAGCAAATGAAAAAAATATCTCCTTTTCTCCGGCCAACACTTTTGGAATGGTTATGAAAATTCACGTCCCTGTAGTTTGGATTCTACTTTATACCGAATTATCCTTGTACGGGTCGTTATACAGTTACGGAATAATATTATGTAATAATAATAATAATAATAATAATAATAATAATAATAATAATAATAATAATAATAATAATTGATCCACCGGGCGAGTTGGTCGTGAGGTTAGGAGCACGCGGCTGTGAGCTCGCATCCTGGAGATAGTGGGTTCGACCCCACTGTTGGCAGTCCTGATGATGGTTTTCCGTGGTTTCCCATTTTCACACCACCTTAATTAAGGCCACGGCCGCTTCCTTCCCATTCCTAGGCCTTTGCTGTCCCATCGTCGCCACAAGACCTATCTGTGTCGGTGCGACGTAAAGCAACTAGCAATATATATATATATTGATCCTCAAAATTCACCAACCAATCACTTTAGGCAGAGAAAAATTCTAGCGATAGATTGCATAGCATTTGCGGATGACTGCGGAAAAAGTCGGCCTTTATATATCTTTTGAAAAGACAGAATTCATGACCTGCAACAAAAAAGCACCAATATTCATGGAGACAAAATATGACAAAATTAAACGAGTATCACAATTTAAGTATCTTGGTGAAACAATTCAGGAAAATGGACTCGAAACAAAACCATTGAAATCAGATGCGAAAGGATGAAAACTGCATATCGACTAACCCGAAATATGTATAACAAAAAAATGTATCTCCAAGCACACAATACTAAGACATTACAATACAGTCATTAAACCACAGTGTCTTAAAAATGGATCAGAGGTGCTAATTTCGAACAGGAAAGCAGACATTGAAAACACTGAGAAAAAGGAACGCAAAATCATAAGAAAAATTCAAGGCCCAAAAGAGGCAGACAGGAAATCAAACAATACGCAAATGTTCACAGTGGCATTAGAAAACGCAGGCTAAGATCCTATGGGCATATTAAAAGAATAAAATCCAGACAGACTTACCAAACAAATAATAGAGTTCTATGAAAACAAGAGTAAAGCTAAAATAGACACAATGAAATGGATATGCGAAATCAAAACCGATTTGAAACAGGCAGGAATTACACCAGCAGATGTCCAAAACAGGGTAAAGTTCAGATCCAATATTTACAAATGACAAGTTGACCAAGAGGAAAGACCAAAGAAGAAGACTGGAACAACATGGTCTGAACAATCAATCAATCAGTCAGTCGATCAATCAATCACTACTGATCTGCATTTAGGGCAGTCGCCCAGGTGGCAGATTCCCTATCTGTTGTTTTCCTAGCCTTTTCTTAAATGATCGCAAAGAAATTGGAAAATTATTGAACATTTCCCTTGGTAAGTTATTCCAATCCCTAACTCCCCTTCCTATAAAGGAATATTTGCCCCAATTTGTCCTCTTGAATTCCAACTTTATCTTCATATTGTGATCTTTCCTACTTTTAAAGACACCACTCAAACTTATTCGTCTACTGATGTCCTTCCACGCCATCTCTCCACTGACAGCTCGGAACATATCACTTAATCGAGCAGCTCGTCTCCTTTCTCCCAAATCTTCCCAGCCCAAACTTTGCAACATTTTTGTAACGCTGAAGAGAGAAAGGAAGCCCACAGTAAAACAATGAAAGAAATATGGGCACAAAGGTAGGCAAACACACGCCTTTAAGTACTTTGCGTAGTCGTAATGGCCTTATTCGCATATATGCGTACTGTATGTATACCGGGTGGTTCACCAGTCCCTTATTTTTTTCGGAGCTAGGTAACCCAGCTAACGGATATATTATAGTCATCTGAAAAACATTAGTACATGCTTCTTTATGGACTTAGTAAACCATACCGTTTGTATAATGCACGCGAATATGGTAGAAATCATTAACGACAGTGTTATTTCTATTACTAAACCATACCGTTTGTATAATGCACGCGAATATGGTAGAAATCATTAACGACAGTGTTATTTCTATTACTTAAACTATAATGAATGTGTAAAACGATCACAGCTGCGGATAACGCTATCGTACGCTCGGACAGAAAGTGCCTATAAGGACTGCAACGTGCTAACGGTCCTCTGTAGCTCGTGGTAGCTGAGGTGGCTAAATCACGCATTACTGCTGTTGCATCAGCCGAGCTGTGTGGTAATAGGTAAGACTCACAGGATGGCACGATTTTTTTATTAACGCCGTTTACAGTGACTGTATTGTGGTCGTATATCATCTTGTTCCAAATAGTTAATTTTTATTTGGTCCTGAAAAGGACCATATTTAATCCGATGTTACATAGCCAGGTTGGACTGCGACATGATGGTCTGTAGGTAGGAAGTAGGGTGCCCTGCATATTCAGAGTAGTGTTCGAAATGTCGACCACTTTACAGTGTTCATATACCTTTTTACCATAACGGAGCACGCAGCATACAATCATATTAATTACCGCACTTTCTCCATCAATTAGCAACAGTTCAACGTACTCTTCATAGGAATACATCGTGAGGAAATTAATAAGTGCTGTGATGTGACCTGGAAGGTGTGGATTATTATTTGCGTATGTTGGACTCGGAGGTTGTGGATTCGAATCCCATGTTGTCCGTCCTGAAAATGGTTTTCCTGGGTTTCCCATTTTCACCACCAGCCAATTGCCGGGACGGTACCTTAATAAAAGACCAAGGCCGATTTCCTTTCCAATCCTTCCCCCACCCATCCTTAGGAGAAAGACATCAAATCAGAGCGCAACCAATTGCAAAAAAAAAAAAAAAAAAATTATTGTATCCCCGCTAAAATGGATGACTCATGCTGGATTCGTACCACTACGCTGCCGATATTCACACACCCTGTGCTCCAGCCCTTAACCGATTCAGCCACGAAGTCAACATACATGATGCTTGCTAGAGGTTTAGTACTTAAGTACGGCCATTCTACCTCGAAAGTTAACATTCGTGTCAAAGTCTGCAATGATGGTTTGCAGTGTTTATTTAACTACTTAACGTTACAGAGCACGTGGCATAACCTATTAATTCGATCGTTTGACAGATACCTGTTTTATTTCAAGGTGCAGCAAATCACATGTTTGCAGAATGGTCCTTGGTATTTGGCGCAGAATTGTGCATAGTAGTTTTTCCTCTGCTAGGTCCATGGATCAATTTACAATGATGACACACATGTAGCGTAGAGCCTTATGGACCACCAGGAGAAATTTCAAGTTATTTGTCGTTCATAAAACTATATTATAAGGATCTTGAGGATATACGCGTTATTTGGGTTGCCTATCCCGGGAAAAATAAGGGACTGGTGAACCACCCGGTATATACAACCTGTGACAGTAAAGTTCGGTGAATAGTCCTGTACTATCAACATAGATGAACAATGCACAACAGTGACCTTGCTGTCCGTGACCTTACTGCCCTTCCAAATAGTCCCCTCCCATAACTATGCACTGCTGAGATCGGCGATACATGTCCTGGAAACTTTGCAAGAAGGCTTCCTCTGGGATGGTGTTCAAAAGCCTCGTCACGTTTCATTGGATGTCAGAAATATCAAATCTCTTTCATTTCAAAGCGAGTTTGAGTGGTTTGAGTGGTGGGAATAGGAAGATGTCTGAAGGACTGAGATCTGGCGAGTATGGAGGATGTTCAAGTTGCACCACCCCCCCCTTTTTTTTTGCCATTAACTGTTTGACGATATTGGCTGTGTGTGGGCGAGCGTTGTCATGGACAAAAAACCATGAACCTTGTTGTGCGTACTGGGGTCGTACCCTGCGTAGACGTTTCATGAAACGGGTCAAAATTTCAATGTACCGTGCATCAGTCAACGTCGTTCCCTCAGATAGAAATTCCGTGTGGAATTTTTTGACTATCGAAAAAGGTGACGAGCATCGTTTTCATGCGTGACTTTTCGGCTCTGGCCATTTTCCGACGAGGGGATCCCGGAGAACGCCATTTCATGTTTTGCCGTTTCATCGGTCGCCGGTCTTCTGATACGGGGGTTGTCAAAAACACTTTCCCGGCCTCCTCAAAAACGGGCGAACCACTCGTACACACACTTCAAGGACAGTGCTTGATCTTCATAAACACGTAACAGCATCGCATGCGTTTCTTTCGGTGTCTTGCTAAGCTTAAAACAAAACTGTGTTTTGGTGCACTTAACTAAGGTTTTTTTTTACATCGAATCCATGGTTCGTCTGATGCAGTGAATATTTTTCTCGAAGTGCACTTGTCTTTGTTCTCTATTCTGTTGTACTGACAAAAGCAGCTAACGATATTTTGCACAGTAGAATGATTGCGATTCACAATTTTTCCAATACCACGCAGAGATTTACCCCTTTGGTAATAGAAAATTACCAGCTTTCTCAGAGCCACAGACGTCTGACCTCTTTCACGTTCCATGTTGATATACGGAGGGTTACTTAAATGTAATGCCTGTCTTCATGCACAGAACGAAGGTTCGCGTGGTTCAGAATATGAGGGCCAGACATGGCACGCCTGGTAGTCCAATGGGAGCCATGTATTGGTCAGTGTACCACTTCCACTGTGGCGTTCAATCTGCAATGTTTTAGTGTTTTTCATTTCATACAGATATAATCATAGAAATGAAGTGTATCTTTATAATCCCTAAAAGCTGGACATGTATTGAATTAAATAGGGGCGTAAGCAGGGTTACCGGTAATTTTCATCCAGAGGGAATATTTATTTCCAATCAAATATCGGATCGTACTAGATATACCACTTTCATTATGAGTTACTGTACCGACTGAGCTACTAAGCCTGGCACTAGAGGAGTTAACCAGACATGGCTAAAATCCGAGATCCAACGCGGGTCCATCTGAACAGAAGACCACTGTACTGACGATTCAGCAGAGAAGCTGAGCTGGTTTCAGCTAAATCCGCAATGTGAAGGCAGCATTGGAAGCATGACACATTTTGAGAATGATTATCAAAATAAGATTTAGTCTGTACACCGAAACAACTGTCACTTATGCTATATTTATTTAGTACAGGTATCCCTCGCTTTACGCGATTATTTAGTTTCGAGTAATCATCGCGTAATACGAAAACGCGTTAAGTGAATGTATGATGATATGGGTTAGATAAGGACTAATTAAAGGAAATCGTCGCCGTAAGACCTATCTGTGTCGGTGCGACGTAAAACAACTAGCAAAGAAAAAATTAAAGGAAAAAAAATAAAAAACGTATGGGTTTTAAACGAGTGCAAGTTTTTTTAATTCGTGCCATTAGTACAGTGTGAGACTCTGTATACGTAGCCTACATAACTTTGAGAGTCTTCAGTCTGATGATGAAATGACTGGCTCAGGTGTGTCTGGATTATCCATCTCTGGTTCTCTTGAAGGTCTTGGGGACAGCAAATTGAGGATTGTTACTCTTTTTGTTGAAGTGGTTGGAACTCAGCTGGCGGCTAGCATTTTTCTTCTCCCTCTTGAGTTCTTTGTAGCAAGCTACAGAATTCTAAATCTCTCTTGCAACTTTAGCACTTCTATCCTCGTTAAGGTCCCTCTCTTCCATAATTTTGATAGCATTGTGAATGTGATTTAAAACGTCTGCCATTTATCTCGTTGGAAGCAGTGTCATAAGTTCACAAATTTGAGCCTCTTCCACTTCGCCATTCATTTCTCCAATTTTCAAGAAGGTCTTCAGTGGTGAGTTCTACTTAGTTGGACTGTAGGGGTTCGTTCTTGTTTGCCTCGTCTGCGTCCTAAAATCCATGTCAACGACTGCATGTGTTGAACTGGCAAGTCCGGATTCAGGATCAAAATCAAAATAATTATCACTATGTGACCAAATCATCTTCCAAACTCTCTTCATATACGATTCTCTAACTTCTGCCCATGCATATCCAATGTTTTCATTTGCGTTCTTTATGATGAAGTTCTTCCAAACTTGTGTGGCACTAGTTTCGTCTCCATCAGTTTCTTCAAGTAGTTACATGAATGTTCTGCGGAGATAGTAACTCATGAAGGTTGCAATAACACCCTGATCCATGGATTGAATCAGGGATGTTGTGTTCGATGACAGAAACAAAACACTGTCCTCATCGGCTTCCGCGATAACGTGAATCTGCAACGTAACTTGTATATTTTTTAATATCTTAGGCCTATATAATGATGTATTTTTTTAAATCGCATTATAGCGAAAACGCGTAAAGTAAGAACGCGTATAATGAAGGATGCCTGTACTGTACTTCAAAACAGTATTATAATTTTACCATTTCAATTAATTCACTTAATGGTTATTGTAATACTTCAGCTAAATCCGCTGTAGTCTTGGTAATTCGTCAGGATGGTAGGTTACGCCTAGTTTTGCTGTGGTCCGTGAATTAATTGCCAGTAACGCTGCATATACAGTAGTAGGCCTACTGTAGTACGACCGGGCGAGTTGGCCGTGCGGTTAGGGCAGCTGTAAACTTGCATCCGGGAGACAGTGGGTTCGAACCCCACTGTCGGCAGCCCTGAAGATGGGTTTTCGTGGTTTCCAATTTTTACACCAGAAAATGGTGGGGCTGTACCTTAATTAAAGCCACGGCCGCTTCCTTCCCACTCCTCGTCCTTTCCTATCCCATGGTCGCCATAAGACCTATATGTGTCGGTGCGACCTAAAGCCAATAATTGTAATTTAAAAAATAGTACTGCGTAGTACTTCAAAGTAGTAATAAATGCGGTAGAAATGCTCACCTTAAATAAGCCTGTCTTGCAAATAGAGTAAGTTCATAAGTTTCTTGATGCTATCATCAAAGGGATCCACTGTACAGTTACAACCTCTCCCATCGGAGTGCAAGATGTTCAGAGGACATCATATTTTTTTAATGGCGTATGGCCTCCGGGAGAGGTCTCTCGAATTGACACCTGTAGGTGACCTGCGCGCAGAGCCGTATTTCAGTTCCTTGCCGCTCCAGACCATTAACGAAATACCTGTCCACTCCCCCAACTCCACTCCACCTATCGCCAAAATTGTCGGTATATGTGAAAATAATCGAAAGGAGGACACTGAAATGAATAAGTATACAAACTAAAAGTGTAAGAGAAGGAAAAAAATGCACAGAAATATATAACGCTCCGAAAGTCAATGAAGCTGTATGACTGATCTTATATGACACTCAGACAAACAAGTGCTTCGAATGTCATTACTTAGCGCCAACTGTAGCCTACTTCAGCAGCTTTCATTCTGTCACAGGCGTGAATGAGACTGAGAATTCATTGAAAGCTACATTTTGTTCCGGCTTTTCGAAGAGACGTGCAAAATTACGGCATCAATAAAAATTAGCAACAGTTAATAATAAATAATAATAATAATAATAATAATAATAATAATAATAATAATAATAATTGTTACGGGAATTTCGTGAATCACAGAGGTGTAAGGAGGTGCCGGGGTGAATGGACGGACAAGGAAATGACCAGAGCATAAGTTAAAGCACTAAATTTTGAAATTTTATTTCTTTCCTCTTTTTTTAAGTTTAAAATTTGATTTAAAAAAATCTGCATAAAGAACAACAAGTGAGCTCGTCAACTCTGATTAGAACAGCGGACTGTAAGTCCAAATATCAGGTACGAGAACAAGAGAAAGTTATCCACACGATAATCTACAAGAGATGAGCAATATACGAACTTCGGTACACTTTCAAAAGAGCATGTTTGCTCCACTAATTTACATCCCAGGAGACTGAACTCCAAAATTACTGTAGTCCAGCCTCTCAGAGGCACAAGCTTCTTACAACGTTATGCTTGACTAACATCAAATAATGTACTTGCAGTTACTTCTGCTCAACAGTTCGTTACACACTGGTCTATAAACCATTACAAATAAACAGGGACAATGAGTGCCCATTCTAAATGGCCTTAATGTAATAAAAAAGCTAGGAGGCGAAACACTTGCGCTCCTTTTTGAAAATCTCCTAAAACCGTAAGTGGGCTTATGGCCCGAAATTGTAGAGGCTAAGCCTATTCTACAGAGGGGTGACTAAGCGAGAAATATTAAATCCCAAAATTGTGTTAAAATTCAGATGTTCAGAAAATTTTAGTCACCCCATACCAAGTTGAATTGGAATGAACAGAGGGTGATCACTCTTTGTTCCCTTCGTTTACATGTTTCCCTGCAGGGATTAGAACAGAGTCCTCAGACTTGCCGAAAATCTGCATTAAACCATAAATTAGGACTTTACATAAAGTAAAAGAAGTTTGAAACGTTCCCCTCGAGCTATCTGTCGGAACTATCACATATTAAGAAAATGCTGCCATTACTTTGCTTGCTGGGCCTTCCTAACGCCGATCTACGGACCCTGCTTCCTTAATACACGCCGCACACGATCCACTGGAGCGATGAAGATGGCAATACAGCCTTAAAGCACCCAGCTTTTATATCATTTAGAGGGGAAGTTTCCAGAATTCTTTACGAATAGTTGCGATGCCTGTACACACCCCCACTTTTAAATGGTTAGAGAAAAATATTCCAGAAATTCCTAAGGAAGAAGGAAGCAGTGGGAGTGTTGACAACTTTGATACATGAAAAAAAAAAAAAAAACCAACAGTCTTCACAAACTAAGGTTATCCTGCGTTAAAATATTTTTCTCTTAAGAATTAATTCTCCTTGATCCCGCCAGAGGGCGCACTTAGACCGATGGTAGAGACATCTAATGGTTGAAAATCCAAGTATCTTGCATAACATTAGTTCAAGTTCCATAACACAGACGGTCTTATAGAAGGCGCGCAGTTTAACAGGACGGAGAAGGTGTACCCCCGGTAGATCAATGATAATAATAATAATAATAATAATAATAATAATAATAATAATAATATAAACCTACTATTATTTACAATTAATTTGTCCAATTCCAAAACTTTTTCACGCTGACGAATGTTACAGTCTTCATGTTATTATTGTGGGCGAAAAACATTACAAAATGTGGATCGGGATAAGGATAACTATGCAGGAAACCACAGCTGAGTACTCTCTAACACTATTTATGAATGATATCATAATAATGTCCGCCTCTGTGGTGTAGTGGTTAATGTGATTAGCTGCCACCTCCGGAGGCCCGGGTTCGATTCCCGGCTCTGCCACAAAATTTGAAACTTGATACGAGGGCTGGAACGGGGTCCACTCAGCCTTGGGAGGTTAAATTAGTAGAGGTGGGTTCGATTCTCACCTCAGCCATCCTGGAAGTGCTTTTCCGTGGTTCCCCACTTCTCCTCCAGGCAAATGCCGGGATGGTACCTAACTTAAGGCCGTGGCCGCTTCCTTCCCTCTTCCTTGTTTATCCCTTCCAATCTTTCCATTCCCCCCCTGCCCACAAGGCCCGTCTTCAGCATAGCAGGTGAGGCCGCCTGGGCGAGGTATTGATCATTCTCCCCAGTTGTATCCCCTGACCCAATATCTCACGGTCCAGGACACTGCCCTTGAGGCGGTAGAGGCAGGATCCCTCTCTGAGTCCGAGGGAAAAACCAACCCTGGAGGGTAAACAGATTTAGAAGAAGACGACGACAAAACTGTCGCACTATGAGGTCGCCTCATGGAGATACTTTGAGTACCTACTTTTAAATCTTCCAGGGTTTGATATCGCTCTGACCTCTTGCGGGAGGAAGTTCCGTGACTGGCTTGAGAGTACCCATAGGCGAGGGACTTCAACAGTAACCTCCCTGCTGATACGCTCGGCCCATAACAAGCACGCTACGGTGTCATTGGCTGAAACCCACAGTGTGTTTAGTGTTTGATGCTCATTTCTTTAAATGGCTCTCAAGCCTGAGCAACACCGCCTTGTAAAGCCCATTTGAATTCGCCCGCGAAGCGATCTGATTAGCTAACTTCAGCAGTTGATAAAATGACAACGCCGCGAGATATCGACGTAATTTTTTTCAAATTACATGTCCGTTTGACCAACGCTCTACCACTCATATATGCCTACTCTGACCATCCTGTATAATTCCGTAAGGAACAGAACATTATAACTGCGTTCTCGAGTTGGTTCCTTTAACGTCTTTTTTACAATTTGTTTTACGTCACACCGACACAGATAGGTTTTATGGTGTCAATAGGATAGGAAAGAGCTGGGTGTGGGAAGGAAGCGGCCGTGGCCTTAATTAAGGTACACACCGAGCTCGATAGCTGCAGTCGCTTAAGTGCGGCCAGTATCCAGTATTCGGGAGATAGTAGGTTCGAACCCCACTGTCGGCAGCCCTGAAGATGGTTTTCCGTGGTTTCCCATTTTCACACCAGACAAATGCTGGGGCTGTACCTTAATTAAGGCCACGGCCGCTTCCTTCCCACTCCTAGCCCTTCCTTGTCCCATCGTCCCCATAAGACCTATCTGTGTCGGTGCGACGTAAAGCAGCTAGCAAAAAAAAAAAAAAAAAAAAAGTACAATTGCGATCACAGGAATTTCGGGTGGAAAAGGAAACAGGTAACGTTTGGGCGAAGATTTTGGCCAACCCTGAGGATGAAGGAGAAGTAACCAAGACAACGCCACTGTGTTCATCTTCCAGGAGGTGTAGCTTGCGATGATGCGCGCTAAGAGCTCACTCCCAACTCCATTTTTTCGGGAACTGATTAAGATGGGTTAAATATTCTGGCTATACTAGCTTTTCCTAATCAAGGACAACGATTAATAACTGTAATTTAATTGCGGTGAAGTGTGCACGATGTAATCCCACCCCAATATATGGCATTTAATTGTTTCATCAGCGCTGACAATAACTTCATAGGAACGGTTTCCAAACGCCCTTGCGTCTCTGATAATCATAATTATTTAATGCCAGGTTATTTTTACTTTGATTTTTGATGATAACTATTTTATTATTATTATTATTATTATTATTATTATTATCAGTAGTAATATTTAATAGGGCCCATATTGATGAAAATAAGGGTCATTCTTTCTTACAGTGGTTAAGCGCGATGCCATTTGATAATGAAGTCATAGTCGAGACCGCTTAACATTTCAACCAGACCTCGCACACAAGAATTACAAAGAAACTGGAGAATTTCACCCTCATTGAGTTGACATACACATTACGTCTGTTACCTTGAAGGAGACGTGTGGTTCCTCCCTTCATTGTCAAGCCAGTGGGACGTGTGGGCAGGCGGGGAAGCAAGTACCTTGCCGTCCGCATGTGTTTCGTTCATGCTAGGTATCCTCGTACTTCCGTTTTCTCCACCTCCCCTCATTTTTCAGATGTGTGAATGTGTTAACGCGTCTGATAGATGTGACCAATGAGAGAGTGTATGTAAGCAGGTACTGGGTGGTTCTGAGGGCTGTACTGATTTCTTGCCTGAAATGAATATTTCTGGCCACGAGATACTAAAGATTTCGAGTATACAGCCCCAACGTTTGCTTGGTGTGAAAATGGGAAACAACGGAAAACCATGTTCAGGGCTTCCGACAGTGGGGTTCGAACCCACATCTCCCCCACGGCCAACTTGCCCGGCTCGTTAATGTTTGTTCTTGAATTTGACATTACTCGATTTGGTTCACATAGGCTTTGGGCCTTGAATTATAGTTATATCGAGATCTGATTAGGATCATCATTTTCGACAGTAGTGACATTTCCCTGTGTTTTCGTAAGATTCCAGGAAAGAGTGAGTTCATATTTATAACTACAATCGATCTCTCCGAATATAGTTGGCTTGCTGGCGTACGGAGTTGGTGAAAGGTGGGACAAACACATAATCGATTAAATTGGGCTGGCCATTGCATGTTACACACTCTTATATATTTTCAAGACCTTTCTTTGCGGGGTTGAATATATTTATTGTGGTGATCTCCAGGAGCAAATCGACGTGAGCACGCGAAATTCTGAGAGAAGACTTGGAATATTCCTCGCCGCTGAATAACAAACGAGTCGTAGTAGATTTTTTTTTTTTTTTTTTTTTTTTTTGCTATTTGCTTTACGTCGCATCGACACAGATAGGTCTTATGGCGACGATGGGATAGGAAAGGCCTAGGAATTGGAAGGAAGCGGCCGTGGCCTTAATTAAGGCACAGCCCCGGCATTTGCCTTGGGTGAAAATGGGAAACCACGGAAAACCATCTTCAGGGCTGCCGACATTGGGGCTCGAACCCAGTATCTCCCGATTACTGGATACTGGCCGCACTTAAGCGACTGCAGCTATCGAGCTCGGTTGCAGTAGAAATCAACGGTCTTTAACTGTAAGGCGAACATGTCGTTAATAATAGATTCTTGGGTGGAAACTACTCAATACTACTCACTATTGCAGTTTAAAAACATTTTAAAGTAATTGGTCATTAGGTTATATGAAAAAACCTCACTTCTTTTGAAAGGGAAGCGCTATTATATGTCTGTCTGTCTGTCTATCTGTTAGGTCATCAGCCCAGAGGCTGGTTGGATCCTCAAATAGCACCACCAAAGGTTATGCGGTTATAAGAAAACCCCAAAAACCAATGGCAGCGCCAAAATGCGGCGTACTAGGCAAGATGAGGAGTGAGGTAGTTTGCCATTGCTTTCCTCACCGCTATTATGTAGTGGCGCATAAAACCAAACAACTTTTTACTCTCCATAAATCATAATAATAGGTTCTATTAAAGCAGCACAAAAATAATCAGAATTAATCATTAGAATCCAGAATTTTGTCCCTAATGCAGAACGTGTTCAATACGACCGCCGCTGATTTTTTTTTCTCACAGCCTCCTGCAAACGAACTCTTACGTTCGTCACCACTCTTCGATACAAGTCTTTACATAGCGCACGACACAACTCCACTACATGGGTTCTGAGCTGCACTACATTTTTTTTATCTCCTTCGATAAACTTTCTCTTTTAGGAATCCCCATGAAAATAAACCACACAGATTAATGTCCGGGCTATGAGCCGGCCACATGTTTCCGACCCCTCTTGCAGGAAACCGATGTGTCATCACACGAAAATCAAACGTCTCGTGCAGGAAATCAAGAACGGTGTTTGCAGTGTGTAGACGGGCTCCATTCTGCTTGAACAACTGCGTTTCTATAGGGAGACCTATTGCCAAGAGACGGGGGATAAAACTGTTTTGTATCCAACTTCGTTTTAAGATTATTCATATAATCTAATGACTATTTATTTAAGTGCAGTATTTTTGGGGCGTATTGAGTAGTTTCCATCGAAGAGTCTATTATTAACGACACGTTCGCCTTACAGTTAAAAAGGCCATTGATTTCTACTGTGACTCTTTTGTAATTCTTAAAGAATTTAATTGTATAAAATCCACCTGTTCAGTACACGTTTGCCATTTGAAATGGTCTGTCTAAAAAGCTACACAAGACATTTTTCAACCTAGCCTAGAGATCATCATCTAAAATAACATAAAGAACAAAAACATACAAAAACAAGGATACATAAAAAACTTGAGATTAAATAAATAAACAAATGCAAAGTAAATCTATGTTTAAAATGTACATAGCTTCAATCTTAAAATACAGTCAACAAATGCAATAGAGATATGTGTTTAAAATGTACGTAGCTTCAAATTTGGACGAACTTGGTTGTAAGTGTGCGTCCAACCGTATTTAATGCAACTATTGGTTGGCCTGAGGAAATACTTCAACATTGTGAAGACTGTTAAATGTTCTTTTTGTCATGCTTCTGGAAACGGAGTGGAGTTTTGAAAAATCCGTTAAATTTCTTCATGGAGAATACAAATATAGTCAAGATTTCCTCTTTCCTCCAATAGTTGTATTAAATACGGTTGGACCCACACTTACAATAAAATCGTCCAAATTTGAAGCTATGTTCATTTTAAATATAGATTTCCTTTGCATTTGTTGATTGTATTTCATCTCGGGTTTTTTATGTATCATTTTTTTGTATATGTGTTTCTTCTTTATGTTATTTTAGCTGATGATGACCTCTAGTCTAGGTCGAAACATATCCTGTGTAGCATTTTAGACAGACTATTTATCAAATGGCAAACATGTATTGAACAAATGGACTTCATACAATTAGATTCTTTTAGAATGTTAACTTAGTTATTTAAAGTCAATACGGAACCGGAATGAAGTTCATTACTTGTAATGGAACTTGGTTGACTTTTTCATCGAAGAAAATTGAACCGATGGATCCCTGGCTCGAAAAAGTGACCAGACATACAAATTTGTGCAGTATTCGCGGAGGTCTCCTCGCCCATAATCGACAGTTTCGTTCATTCGCGTGGTGTGAAAGTACGGTCTCCTCTTCCATTGCCTACAGTGCAAATTATAGCCTCCGCTCCTTATTTCTGTAAGTTTGTGCATTATGATCTTTTTGTAGGGGATCTGAATGCATAATCCTTTGAAGTGACTGACTAGAGATTCCCAACTCGGCAGAAGCCCTTCTTCTTCATTTAGAGGGATTTCCAGTCAGTGTCATATGAAACACTTCGATGTTTTCAGGCTTTTCTCCAGCACAGAACAGTTTGTTTCGAACTGCTGAGACAATTCGTAAAATCGTTGCTTACGACCTCATCTTGAATTAATGTGATCGCGATAACGTATTTCCGAGTTTTTGCAACACGCTTCGTTCCAGTGGAAAACAATACAGTTTCCACCCTCTGTTCAGCAGACAGCTGGGCGTTGTTCACCATTTCATAAACTGATGTTTGTGCTCGTACCGTCCGCATTGTGATGCTATCTACTAAGTTTTCCAACTACTACTACTACTACTACTACTACTACTACTACTACTACTACTACTACTACTACTACTACTACTACTACTACTACTACTACTACTACTACTACTACTACTACTACTACTACTACTACTACTACTACTACTACTACTACTACTACTACTACTACTACTACTACTACTACTACTACTACTACTACTACTACTACTACTACTACTACTACTACTACTACTACTACTACTACTACTACTACTACTACTACTACTACTACTACTACTACTACTACTACTACTACTACTACTACTACTACTACTACTACTACTACTACTACTACTACTACTACTACTACTACTACTACTACTACTACTACTACTACTACTACTACTACTACTACTACTACTACTACTACTACAACAAATGCCGTGCTGAGTGGCTCAGACGGTTGAGCCGCTGGCCTTCTGATCCCAACTTAGCAGGTTCCATCCTGGCTCAGTCTGGTGGTATTGAAGGTGCTCAAATACGTCAGCCTCGTGTCGGTAGATTTACTGGTACGTTAAAGAACTCCTGTGGGACAAAATTCCGGTACCTCGGCTTCTCTGAAAACAGTAAAAGTAGTTAGTGGGACGTAAAGCAAATAACATTATTATTATTATTATTATTATTATTATTATTATTATTATTATTATTATTATTATTATTATCATCATTATTCCGTCCCTGAAGGAGACGGCGGGCCTCCTAGACGGTACCGCCATCTCTCAGGCCAGGAAGATTCGATACGGTGAAGGAGAAGTTCGGAGAAAGTGAGGGGGTTGGCTGCCGTAGCCTATACTAGGAACTATCTTGGTATTCGCATTAGTGCGGGAGAATGAAAAACCATTCTCAGGACAGCCGATAGGGGGGAGTAGCCCCTCTGCCTCTTCCGAGTGCAGAGGCGTAGAACCACGGTATAGTTTTATTCCTTAATACACGATTGTCCAGTGCACATTTTGCCAATAAACTTGCGTACGTTTATTATGCTATTGTTGTAAACATTGTCCATAACCATTCTTTTGTTAATTTTCATTCTCGTATCCATCTACAGTCTGTCGCTGTAGATCTGCTACAGTGGGACTGTATTTTGGCACGTAGATATTGAAGGCACTCTCATAGAATATCCCCGTGTGTGTGTGTGTGTGTGTGTGTGTGTGTGTGTGTGTGTGTGTGTGTGTGTGTGTGTGTGTGTGTGTGTGTGTGTGTGTGTGTGTGTGTGTGTGTGTGTGTGTGTGTGTGTGTGTGTGTGTGTGTGTGTGTGAGTGAGTGGTAGAAAACACCTACGGTATCCTCTGCCTGTCGTAAGAGGCGACTAATAGGGGCCCATAGCGAAGAACTGGCATTGCTTCCACTTACCTGTCATAGGTTCCTCACTTCAATCCATTCTATCCGACCTCCCTTGGTCATCTGTTGATCTTTCCTGACCCCGACGCTATCAGAGCATTCGAGGGCTAGGGAGTCTTTCATTTTCACCCTGCCTTTGTCTTTCTTTGGCCGATATCTTCATTTTTAGAAGTAATGGATCACTTCCATTGTTTGTCTCTGATTAGTGTTATATAGAGGATGGTTGCCTAGTTGTACTTCCTCTTAAAACAATAATCACTACCGCCGCCACCACCACTACCACCACAACCACCACTGTCTCATAGAATAGTTGAAGGAAAAAGGAAGTTCGTATGTTTTCCTCTAATCCCTCCGTGACGTGGAATTTAATTAAACGCGGTCACCTTGGCTAGACTAGGCAGTAAATGTGATAACGTAGCTGCTCCTAAATTGGAGGATTACTGTAAGCATTTCTGTGACCGAGGCTTTAGGAAAGGCAGTTCGGGTTTTGGAAAGGTTATTCCAGTAAGGCTCAACTTGTAGCATTCCAGAAAGATATAAGCCTAGCAAATATTTTAGGGTCAGGAGGACAAATGGACTGCGTCGCTATTGACCTCTCTAAGGTTTTCGGTAGGGTAGATCATAGGAGATTATTGGCCAAAATGAAGGCTCTTTGACTAGACAAAAGACTGGTTGAATGGTTGGCTAAATTTTTAGCAAACAGATCTTAGAGAATTACAGTAGTTGAAGCTGTATCTGATCCTGTAATTATAAAGAGGGGTGGGGGGTATTTCACAAAGCAGTGTTATTCGAAGTTTATGTCATTTATTATATTAATAAAGAAATGGAGTCACATGTAAGGCATTTTGCGGACTATGTTACAATGCATAGAGTATTAACAAAGCTACAGGGTTGTGAGCGACTGGGAAAAAAAGACCTCGTCAATTTTGTGAAATGAACAGCAGACAATGATACGATGGTAAATGGAGTGAAAGGTCAGGTTGTAAATTTCATCAAGAGGGAAAGTCTTCTGAGATTTGTTGTTGCTATTTGTTTTACGTCGCACCGACACATATATGTCTTATGGCGACGATGGGATAGGCCTAGGAATTGGAAGGAAGTGGCCGTGGCCTTAATTAAGGTACAGCCCCAGGCATTTGTCTGGTGTGAAAATGGGAAACCACGGAAAACCATCGTCAGGGCTGCCGACAGTGGGGCTCGAACCCACTATCTCCCGATTACTGGATACTGGCCGCACTTAAGCGACTGCAGTTATCGAGCTCGGTGCCTCTGAGATTTAATTACAGTGTTTATGGAGGGGATGTGCCTCACGGGGATCGCTGTAAGTACCTAGGAAAAATCTCTTTTGGGGTAATCACATTAACGGGATTGTAAATAAAGGTAAATAAAGGTTACAGATATATGCATATGATTGAGGGCATTTAGGGGTTGTAGTAAGAATGTGAAGGAGGAGACGTATAAGTCATTGTTAGAACACTAATTAAAGATTCAAAATTTCTTCGAGAACTGGAACTGCCCACAGGCGTCAAATAGAAAGTCCTGCACCAAGTGAGCCGATCACGTCCTCGGACACTCCCGTCACTAAAAGCCGTACGATAATTAAGTGCCCTAATTTGTCCTCTTGAACTCAAATTTTGTCTTTATATTGTGATCTTTCGTACTTTGAAGCTTAATTTCCATTCCATCTTTCCGCTGACAGCTCAGAACATACCGGTTAGTCGAGTAAGTCGTCTCCTTACTTCCAAGTCTTCCCAGCCTTAAAACCAAACCAAACGCCATGGCAGTACAGTCTTTGAAGGGCCCGAAGTTCTGCAGATTACGAGGTGTCGTGTGGTCAGCACGACGAATCCTCTCGGCCGTTATTCTTGGCTTTCTAGACCGGGACCGCTATCTCATCGTCAGATAGCTCCTCAATTCTAATCACGTAGGCTGAGTAGACCTCGAATCAGCCCTCAGGTCCAGGTAAAATCCCTGACCTCACCAGGAATCGAACCCGGGGCCTCCGGGTAAGAGGCGGACACGCTACCCCTACACCACGGGGCTGTCTGTTCCCAGCCTTAAGTTTGCAATATTTTCGTAATACTAATAATAATAATAATTATTATTATTATTAACAAATACATCGCAAATGGGAAATATCCCGGTGGCAATCAGTAGTATACCGGTAATAATAAAGTTAACATAATTACCCAACAACAACAAACAAGCAAACTACAAGAGTACAACAATCAATTCCATGAAAAGAAAAAATATTACAAGAAATACTAGTTTAACATTCTAAATCCAGCATCATCATATACAAATTCACACACAACTTAAGTATTTTCAGTGCTTAACACTACGGCTTAACAACAATATAGGTTGAGCTTCCTACTAGCTTAACATTACAAGTTATAATAAAGTTAGGTTAAAACATAATTATCCAACAGCAACAACAACTACAATAACAAGAGTACAACAAGCAATTCCATGGAAAGAAAATGTTACAAGAAATACTACTAGTTTAACATTCTAAAATTTTTTGTTAGAAATCACACAGAACAACTTGTGCTGCTTTCCTTTGGATTTTCTCATATTCCATTCTGTGAAGAGTCTGAATTTTACCCTATGTATCTCCACCTTTATTGTTGACGAAGAGCTCGAATATTACAGGAGACAATGGGGCATCTTAACTGTAGTCCGCCTCTCAGCGCCTCTCATCCTGGGAACGTGGTTTAGAGACTTAGGAGCCTGTAGCCGAGCCTGCCATTCCATCCACTTACTTGTGCCGTTCACCTCACCTCTATCTTTCCTTCCGACCTTCTTTGGTCAGTTCTCACTTTCTCCCATCCCCTATGGTTTTAGATTTATGAGGCCTGGGGAGTGTCTCATTTTTCCCTGTGGCTGGAAGCGGTAGAATAATATCCACGGTGTCTCCTGCTTGTCGTAAGAGGTGACTAAATGGGGCGCCAGAGGCTTTCAACTTCGGAGGCTGTTTTGGCGACCACGGGGCCCTTAGCGAAGTCCTGGCATTGTTTCCAATTATTTATGTCAGGCTCCTCACTTTCATCTATCCTATCCGACCTTCCTTGGTTAACTCTTGTTCCTTCCCGATATAGGGAATTTAATGTAGAAACACATATTGCCTTTGTGGACTTCAAAAAAGCTTTCGACAAAGTAAACCGCAATACCTTACTTAATATTCTAATATCTGACCACACCCCACAACAGATGGTACAAAATATAAGGAACCTTTACGAACATAACCTGATTTCCGTAAAGTTCAACGATAAATTATCAGAGTGGAAAACAATAAACACAGGAGTAAGACAGGGTTGCGGTCTTTTCCCTCTCCTATTCTTAATCTATATGAATGCTCTCATACGAGAATTTAGAGAAACAAGACAGGGTTCCATCCGCATTAACAGTAATCTACAGCTGGACACAATATTATTTGCAGATGACTCAGTGCTGGTCGCCACCTCAGAAGATGATTTACAGCGTTCAATGTATAACCTAAACCTAGTCTCAGAAAAGTACTCAATAGAAGTATCCCCTGAGAAAACTAAGATAATGGCTTTCTGTGTGGCAAGGAACCAGTAAGAAGCAAGATCTGCTTAAATAACAACATTTTGGAAAGAGTAAATTATTTTAAATACTTCGGCTACAAACTGTCTTTCTTTGAAGAACTGGACATACCCGAGAAAATCTCCAAATTCAACAGATGTTTGGGAATCATTAATCAAGTTTTTAGACCATCATTAGTTCAAAAACACACCCGTACAAGAATCTACAAAACCTTGGCAAGACCTGTACTTTGCTATGGAAGTGAACCGTGGACCCTGAGGAAATGCGACGAGAGAAGAATAACTACAGCTGAAATGAAATACATGCAGCGAACAGCAGGAGTCACTAAGTGGGAACACAAAAGAAATACAGATGTGCTGAATGACCTTAAAAGCAAACCTGTATTGGAATACATCTATGAATACCAGAGAAATTGGCTAGAACACCTAAACAGGATGGACAGAAGCAGGATCCCCAAAGCAGTCATAAACTACTGCCGCGGTGGGAAATGATCTTTGGGACGCCCCAGGAAGAGATGGCGTGAAAATGCAAATATTTTGTATACACCATAACAGTTCTTCTATAGGACTAATACCCGAAAGGATGATGATGATAATGATGAGGCCTAAGGAGTTTTTCATTTTCACGCTCTTTATGGTCCTTGCCTTCTTTGGCCGATACCTTCATATTCTGAAGTGTCGGATTCCTTCAGTTTTCCCCCTCTGATTACATTAGTGTTATAAGAGGAGGTTGCCTAGTTGCACTTCATATTAAAAGAGTAATCACCACCATCGCCCCTTCGTAGGTCTATCCTTTTATTTGCCGATAGCCTTATTCTTCGAAGGAGCAGATCCATGTTTTCCCTCTGATTAGTATTAAGGTCACCCTCTTGCTATTTCTTGACGGATGCAGTATTTTTCGTCTATCTCTTGACACAGGCCAGAACAAAATGTAGCTTCCGCATAAGTCCCAGTCTCATCCATGGCTGTGATTGTATGGAAACTGCTGACGTATGTTGAGTACTGACATTTGGAGCACGACTAGTGCGTCAGAGTGTTATGAAAAGGGTTACACAAAGGGCTGGTCGTGCTGCACTAGCACTTTCTGCCCGAGAGAGCAAAACAATGGCAAATTACCCCCATTCCTCCTTATGCCTTGCACGCCTCAGTTTGGCGCCACCATCAGCTTTTGCTGTCTTCCTGGAACTGCATAACCTTTAATGGGAGCTCTTTTGAGGACCCAACCACTCTCTGACCTGAAGACTTAACGGGCAGTCTTACGGGAGCATGATTACCCAGTCGTATATCCTCCTAAAAAACAAATCACCGCATTCGAGATCTGTCAAGTCATCAGTGTTTTTTGTAGACACATAAATCAAAGTCTACTGGACACGATGGAATAAACCTGTCCCTTTTAAGAAGAATTCTAGACATCATTCTTCCTACAATAACGCATATTATTAACACCTCTCTTATGACGGGAATCTTTCCTGGGAACTGGAAAAATGCCATCATCCGACCCTTGCAGAAAAACAGTACCCCCACAACCCTTGACGATTACCGCCCTATTAGTATTCTCCCTGTACTAGGAAAAGTACTGGAGAAACTAGTACACAAACAAATGACAGCCTATCTTTTACATCATAACTTACTCGACAGATATCAATCAGGGTTTAGATCGAACTACAGTACCAGCACAGCATTAGTAAAAGTAACTAACGACATTCAGCTAGCAATGGATAACGGACAAATGACAATTCTTATTCTTCTCGACCTTACAAAGGCATTTGATTGCGTAGATAAAGACATTTTACTACCTAAATTAGAAATGATGAAATTTTCTAATAATGTATTATGCTGGGTACGTTCCTATCTCAGTGGACGTAAACAATGTGTGTCAGTGGGAGACAATGTGTCTAGGTGGCGAAATACTGAGATGGGGGTAGCACAGGGTGGGGTGTTATCACCACTTCTGTTCTCCCTATACATGAATGACCTATCAGAACAACTGACGAACTGTAAATATCACTTATACGCTGACGATATCCAGTTGTTTATTCATACCAAGCCGAATGACATACAAGAAGCAACCATGAAATTAAACGAAGACTTATTTAACATTAACGAATGGACTAGTAGCCACTGCCTGAAAGTAAACCCATTAAAATCGCAAGCCATCATAATAGGATCTAGAAAAGCGCATGCCAAGTTAGAAAGCATCAACGTACCGGTTGTCAAGATCAATGAAACACCTATAGCACTGAAAGACTCCGTTAAGAACCTTGGAATAATTTTTGATAAGTATTTAAGTTGGTCAGAGCACGTAACAAAAATTTGTCAACGTGTATTCGGTTCATTACACTCACTATACAAACTGAGAGATTTTCTACCTGTCAAAACCAGGAAACTGCTCATTCAAGGACTAATACTACCAATATTTGATTATGGTGATGTAGTCTATAATAACATAAGTTGTTCACTTGGTTCTAAACTTCAACGGGCGCATAATGCCTGCATTCGATTCATTCTAAATGTTCCGCTCCATTCCCACATCAGCCCATTCCTCCATCAGCTGTCCTGGTTAAGATTATGTGATAGACGTAAATACCATGCTGTTTCTTTTCTTCACAAAATACTGCGAACAGGTAAACCACATTATCTGAGAATAGATTTCAACTACCTCTCTCCCTCAGGCAGAACACCCTCAAGGTCATCAGTACAAACCCTGCTGTCCATCCCCACTCATCACAGTAGTACGTATAACAAGTCATTTGTACCGGGGACCATACGTTCCTGGAATTCTCTCCCGGCTGAAATTAGAGACATAAGCAACCTAAAGCTATTCAGAAGAATGTGCTGGAAATTTTGCCTACACTCAGATTGATTTACTCTTAGAAGTACCCTTAAATTTTAGATTATTAAGTTAAATGAATAAAATGTCAATGTAAGGTTAGAAACATTATAGTTTATATTTTTCGAGATATAGCTTTAATAATAGTAAATATTATAAATTAATTTTAAAATGTTAAAATGATTTATATGATGCTTTACATTTCATACAAATTACATTTCACATTAACTTTAAATTATAATTAACTTATTTTTAAGTAGTTATAATGTTCAGTATATTATATTTATGCAGGTGCATAATTATATGGTTTGGCATAATAGCAGGCTTCATAGCCTGAGCCCCGCCATGTACAGAAAGACATTAATAAAATAAAATAAAATAAAATATTAAGAGCGATTTATGTTTTCAGCTTCAAAATTTCTTACTTGATGGAGACGTGCGTCTTAGAGATGTAGTGATGGGTTAATCGAATAACCTCCTTCCGATTATTTAAATAATCGAATAAATATTCGAATAACCTCCATCCGATTATTTAAATAATCGAATAAAATAATCGAATGAATTTCAAATACCATTCAGTTGTATCGCATAGAATATTCGGTGCGTCATGAATCAATTTTTCGGTTTAAGTGTGCCGGATGGATAATCGACTGAAATAAGCGAATAGATGAACTCTTATGAAAAATAGAAATACGGCATTTTTCCAAACGTATCTCCAAATGTTGAAACTAAAGGAGTGAATTAACTTTCTTAATAACATCACTTTTCATTCGATTATTTCGAAAGCATTCACTATTCAGTTTCCTCATTCATTCGAATGCAGTTCCGAATGAGTAATCGAAAAAATAATCGAATGGAAAAATTCGCTATTCGATTGCCTCATTGATTCTAATGGAGTTTCGGATGGATAATCGAAAAAGTAATCGGATGGAAAAAAATATTCACTATTTGATTGTCTCATACGTCCGAATGAATAATCGAAAAATAATCGAATGGGAAATATAATCGAATAAGCGATTATTTTATATTCGATTGTCCCATAACTATTGTGATGGGCAATCTGAGAGAGGTCTCGAGATTTCTCGAGATTAGCCGAGCACCCGTTTCTTGCGAGAAATGTCGAGAGATTTCGAGAGCGTTGTCCTCGCATTGTGCGGCGAGTAGCTGTGTCGTAGGCCTATAGATTAGACGGTGCTGAATGTTGTTTTAGCCAACCACGGGCCTTCTCCATTCCGTAAATACGTGTCCACAAGCGAGTAGGCCGTTCATTTCTACTGAGGTCTTTCTTTATTGTCGCAGTATAGCATAATTATTATAAAGCAGGGCCTCTCAAACGCCCAAAATCTCACGCGTGCAAACTGAGGCGCAGAGTTCCTGTGCACACTGCATCGGGTCCCACTCGGCTCTGCTCGGACCAACTCTTCGTCTCTGGGCTACTCGGCTAAGCTCGTCTCAACTCGGCTCGGATTTGGAGCGCTACGGAGCAAGTGAGGAAGAGGGAGACAGGCGGAGCGAGCGAGACAGGCGTGGGTAAAGAGAGAGAGCGCTATTGCTCCAAATCGAGGAGTGGGGGTCTGCACTCTGGTCAACCAAGCGAAGTCGTCTTTTGCACCGTGCACAGTGCATGCACCCTGAGAGGCCCTGTTATAAAGGATTCGTATTCTGGCACTGTATGCAGCGGTAACTACACGAATGAGTAGGCTAAGTACAGAAATTGGCGGCTATTATAGGTGTACATCCTTATCACTCATAATTTATCAGACACCATATTCAATATCCACTTGACCAGTGCTTGTGTTAACCGACATTACGATGACGAAGTAAGGAATTACAGAATATTTGCATCATAATTAGGTACTTCGGTATATGACGATGTCCACAACACAATGTAAGTCTTGGACTTAGGATTATTTTGAAGAGATGCCACATAGCACACAGTCGTTGTGTTTGATGGAGAAGAATTAAAATTCGCCAGCAAAAATACTTCTGGGATGATCCGCCGCTTAAAAGCACATATCACTGAAGGGGAACCGTCGCAAAGAACACCTCTGGGCCGGTCAGCATCACAAGAAGCTACTCTGTAGAACTGTTATCACATACTACTATTGACAGCATAATAACACAGATTACGTTCACCCGCTTATTGACAACACATGACTACTTCACACAAAAGGCAATTTAGGTTCAGATTCGAGCCATAGAATGTGAAATTTTTTTGCTCTGTGTTTCAGATTTCATTCAAAACTGTTCACGTCGAACTCATTGGTGTTGCCGCTGCCCTTGAGAAGGCGTTCGATCCCGGATGAGATCAGTGGCATTCGAGGTTGTTTAACTGACAGAACTCGTGAAAGAACTCCTGTGGGACAACATTCGACTGCCAGCTCGAGTAGCTCAGACGATAGTGCACTGGCCTTCTGAGCTCAAGTTGGCGGGTTCGATCCCAGCTCAGCCCGGTGGTATTTGAAGGAGTTCTGCTACGACAGCCTCGTGTCGGTAGATTTACTGGTACGTAAAAGAACTCCTGCGGGATAACATAACTGCCACCTCGCCCTCTCCGAAAAATGGTCAAATTAGTGGGGCACAAAACTTACGGCATACAGTCTTTTAAATTCGAGAAAAGCTCAAATAAGCCGAGTTAAACAGAATAATTTTATTGAGAACAATATTTTATTTTTTATAAATATCAGATTTTTGAAATAATCCCGTCTGTTGGCCGTGGTCGTTAAGGTGTCAAGCCTGTATAGTCTGACACCGTGGTTAGCTGCTTCGAATCCCGTTGGTCGAAACAATGTTCACTATCAGAATGTAGGTGGTATACAATTTGTAATCACTAGATTGCGTGCCAAAAGCCTGGATCTAATTCCAAACCTCTCCGCCGTGTTCATATGCAGTGAGGGTATATGACGCTGTTGATGGTGATTCGTCCGTCGGATGGAGACGTTAAGCCCTGAGCGGAGTGGTGGGTGGTGGTGGTGGTGATTATTGTTTCTAGAGGAAGTACAACTGGGAAACCATCGTCTATTAAAACTAATCAGAGGGAAAAGAGAAGGTCCGACACTCCGCAGAATGAAGGTATTGGTAAAAGAGAATCAAGGGCTACGAAAGGCAGCGAAATGATAAGACTCCCTAGGCATCGTAAAGCTGATACTGTCGGGGTCGGAAGAGAACAAGAGTTGACGAAGGGAGGTCAGATAAGAAAGTTTAAAGTGAGGAACCTGACACAAGTTAGTAGAAGGACTGTCAGACGCAGCTACGGGAACCATGGTGGCCAACCACACTCCCAGGTTGAGAGCCCCCCTTTTAGTCGCTTCTTATGACAGGCAGGGGATACCTTGTATGTTATTGTATCACCCCCGTACACAGTGGGAGCCTGGAGCAGATCTCTTGGTGCTATTCGACTAGCGTAGGCTATGTGGCGGCACCGAATTTCACCATCCCTCTTCCTAGTATCATATACCCCTCTTTAACTCCTCTAAGGAGGTTTACATCAGGAGGGGCATCCGGCCTTAAAAACTCGCTACAAATATGCATCTCACTTTATACCCGGCCCCCTAGAGCAGGGCATCTCAGGATGCATGAACCGGAGCATTGCGCGGCGCAAGGTGCAAAAGACGACTTCGCTAGGTTGACCAGAGTGCAAATCCCCCACTCCTCGATTTTGAGCAATAGTGTTGTCTCTCTCTTTCTCTACGCCTGTCTCGCTTTCTCCACCTGTTTCCCCCTTCCTAACTTGCTCTGAGGCACTCTACAATCCAATCAGAGTTGAGTCGAGCTTAGCCGAGTCGCTCCGAGACGAATCACTGGTCCGAACCGAGCCGAGTCGGACCGATGCATGTTGCACATTACCTCTGCGCCTCGGTTTGCACGCGTCAGATTTTGGGCATTTGAGAGGCCTTGCCCTAGAGAAACGGGTCAAGAGTTGAACTCGCTCTCTCTAGATTTTTAAATAGAATTGTTTGAAAACCTTCTCTTCATTGGGATTCAAAAGAGAGACTAATGTGTTTTTAAATACACTGTTATATTATTCACCAGATTCATAATTTAGAAGGAACGTCGTAGTTTAACTCTCTTAGGGACTAATCAAATTTTATTTCCCTGCGCCGCCTCTAGTTCCTAAATGGCACGAATTCGTATTCACCACGTACCAATGTTTGTAAATTTAAAACGCAGATGGTCCAGGCAACATTAACTCCGGAAATGATCCCCACAAACAGTAATGGAAGCGGAAATAAATGGAAATAATCCTACGGATTTCATTAAATGTCAATGGCAACGGTAATTACTCAGTCGATCGTAGTACCTGCTGCGTATAACTGTGTAATTAGGTAGACACGACTCGTCTCTCTAAATCGCATGGCCGCTTCCCTAACCGTCAAGTAAAAAAGAAGACAGAGCAGAGAAACGTAATTTAATAGAAACTTCCACGTATAGTTCAAAAACCTACATTTGGTTAAATGAAAAGCCTAGTTTTCTTCCGAATAGCATCAGAAAAAGTTCATCCATATTAATATAACAAAGGGAGAAAGTTTTTTTAGTTTGCTTGTGTATTTGAGCTGGTCTCGGGAACTATTCAACTGATTTTAGTAATTATTTCATCATTACAAAGCGTATTTTTCAGTTCAGTCTGAAAACCCCTGTGAATTAACTAAACGCCTCCGCAATCCACTCCACTGTTTCCAAGTAAGTCTGTAGCCTTGTCTAGTTGCATACCTATTATCTTTAAACAATTGGAAACTGAGCCTAACCATTGTTGCCTTGGACTCCCTCTACTACTTTTACCCTCCGTAACAGGGTCCATTATTCTCCTAGATAAGCTATCCTCCTGTCGACCCCGTGGTATAGGGGTATAATGCCGGCCCCTTTCCCTTAGGCCCAGGGATTTTTACTTGGATCTGACGGCTAGTTTGAGTACATGATTACAGTTGAGGAGCTATTCAACGGTGAGATATCGACCCCGGTCTAGAAAGCCAAGAATAGCGGCCGAGAGGATTCTTCGTGCCTATCATACGACACCTCAGTAATCTGCAAGCCTTCGAGCTGAGGAGAGGTTGCATGGTAGGCCAGTGCCCTTCGGGGCTGTTACACCTAGGTGTTTCATTTGGTTAAACTATCCTCCTCCATTTGCCTCACATGACCCCACTACCGAAGCGAGTTTATGCTTGCAGCTTCCTCCATCAAGCTCATTTCTAACTTAAGTCTCATTCCGAGTATCCCCCCTACCATTGATCCCACCTATTTGTACCATTCTCGCTACATTCATGTCTGGGCGCTTGGCTGTGAGCTTGTATCCGGGAGATAGTGGGTTCGAATCCCACTGTCGGCAGCCCTGAAGATGGTTTTCCGTGACTTCCCATTTTCACACCAGGCAAATGCTGGGGCTGTCCCTTAAGACCTCGGCCGCTTCCTTCCTACTCCTAGACCTTTCCTATCCCATCGTCGCCATAAGATCTATCTGTGTCGGTGCGACATAAAACCACTAGCAAAAAAAAATAAAATATATATATATATCTACCAGGTGTATGCATAAGTCTTTTACAGTTTCACTAAGAGCTGGCGCCAGCGAACAGTACGCGTCGTATGAATTTGGCACATAAGTCAGTTTGTTCGTCTGATTTTGACCTACCAACACACACAAGTTGAATCCGCCAAACACTAGCGTCTGTGTTGTATCGTTCAATGATCATGTCGACGTTTGTGCCTAAAAAAGAACATTTGCGGCACACCACACTGCTTTTCTTATTTAATCAAAAGGAAAAGGCTGTGGAAAGTCATCGTTTGCTGGTAGAAACGTATGGTGAACACGCTCCATAGATTAGAACATGTGAGACATGGTTTCGACAGTTTAAACGTGGTGATTTCAATGTGAAAGACAGTGCGCGCTCTGGTAGACCACAAAAGTGCTAAGATGAGCAATGAAGTCTTGAAGCCCGGCGAAACTCTTAGTGCGCAACGCTATCGCCAACAAATGATTAATTTAAATCACGCATTGATCGAAAGACGACAGGAATGGGCCAGAAGACATGGCAAAGTGATTTTGTGACACGACAATGCGCCGTCATATACAGCAGAATCAATGAAAGACACCTTGAAATCGCTTGGATGGGACATCCTCCCGCACCCGCCGTATTCTCCGGACTGGCGACATCCATCACCTCTTCGCATCAATTGGGCACGCGCTCGCAGAACAGCACTTCAGCAATTTCGAAGAAATTGGATAATGGCTCTACGAATGGTTTGCCGCAAAAGACAAGCAGTTTTTCTGGCATAGTATTCATAACTTATCCGAAAGATGAGCGAAGTGTATAGAAGCCGATGGCCAATACTTTTAATAAACAAAAGATTAATTTCCCATGAAAATTACGTGTTTTCTTTACCACAATAACAGGCAAAAACTTATGTATACAACTGGTAACTCCACCCACCTTTATCCTGCTTAATTCAAAGAGGCTTGCACACTGAAAGCATAACAGTCTACGATGTGCATTCAAGTTCTAAGGCCTCCGATTTTTTTTCTCCAGACTGGAAAGAAATAGAAACATGTGCATTGTATTAAAATGAGCCCGCGTTCGTTGTCAAAACGTCACAGAGATGGCAGCACTATACGACAGATGGAATTTTAGCGCCAGCCGCGAGAATGAGAACTGTTTTAGATACTTAAAATGGCGACGTTTTCCTTACTTGAACAGCGTGCAATCATTCGTTTTTTGAATTTGCGTGGTGTGACACCAATTGAAATTCATCGACAGTTGAAGGAGACATGTGGTGATGGAGTTATGGATGTGTCGAAGGTGCGTTCGTGGGTGCGACAGTTTAATGAAGGCAGAACATCGTGTGACAACAAGCCGAAACAACCTCGGGCTCGCACAAGCCGGTCTGACGACATGATCGAGAAAGTGGAGGGAATTGTTTTGGGGGATCAACGAATGACTGTTGAACAGATCGCCTCCAGTGTTGGCATTTCCGTGGGCTCTGTGCACACAATCCTGCATGACGACCTGAAAATGCGAAAAGTGTCATCCAGGTGGGTGCCACGAATGCTGACGGACGTTACGCAAACGTTTCTTCGTGAAAACAACTTTGAAGTGATTCCTCATTCTCCCTACTCACCTGACCTGGCTCCTAGTGACTTTTGGCTTTTTCCAACAATGAAAGACACTCTCCGTGGCCGCACATTCACCAGCCGTGCTGCTATTGCCTCAGCGATTTTCCAGTGGTCAAAACAGACTCCTAAAGAAGCCTTCGCCCCTGCCATGGAATCATGGCGTCGACGTTGTGAAAAATGTGTACGTCTGCAGGGCGATTACGTCGAGAAGTAACGCCAGTTTCATCGTTTTCGAGTGAGTAGTTAGTGAGAAAAAAATCGGAGGCCTAATCGGAGGCCTTAGAACTTGAATGCACCTCGTACAATGAAGTTGGTGTCACCTGATCAGTTATGGTGATAGACAAAGATTGCCACACAGAAGTTGTAACGTCGACATATATTTATAATGTCATCGTAGGCTAGTATCTCGAAAGGAATCCATAACTTGTTAAATATATTATTCGTTCAGATTTCTGAGTTAGTTACCAACTTGGCATAGTGCTTTAATTTCGCACTAACACATCGAACGTTTTCGGCGACGCGGGGATGGAAAAGTGATAGAATTGGGATCTCGTCGCCATAAAATCTATCTGTGTCGGTGCGACGTAAAGCCATTAGCAAAAAAAAAAAGAAGAATTGGGACCGTAGCGGCTGTGGCCTTCATTTTAGGCACAGCCCCAGCGTGTGCCTGGTGTAAAAACGGCAAACCACGGAGAAACCATATTTAGGGCTGCCGCGGTGGGATTCGAACCCACTATCTCCCGAATGCAAGCTCAGAGCTTCGCGACCCAAACCGAATGGCCTACTCGCTCGGCATATTCGTGTGATTTCATACCTGCAAACTTTCCAGGTTTTTTTTTTTTTTTTTTTTTGCTAGTTGCTTTACGTCGCACCGACACAGATAGGTATTATGGTGACGATGGGATAGGAAAGGCCTAGGAGTTGGAAGGAAGCGGCCGTGGCCTTAATTAAGGTACAGCCCCAGTATTTGCCTGGTGTGAAAATGGGAAACCACGGAAAACCATCTTCAGAGCTGCCGACCGTGGAGCTCGAACCCACGATCTCCCGGATGCAAGCTCACAGCCGCGCTCCTCTACGCGCACGGCCAACTTGCCCGGTACTTTCGAGATTTAGGAGGGAGACTCCCGATTTTTGACAGTTTTTACTCCCTTTTCTTCCGATTTTAGTTTTTTTTTTTGTGATCTTCAAACACTTGTTTTCATATCCCGCCATTTCAGCTTTGTACGCCAGTGGCCGGAAGTCCTTCGCTCATTGGTAGCTTACAAATGAAATATCGACGTTTATTAATAAGAAAACTGCGCGCGAATGTGCGATGTTCATTGAAACCTGTATATCGCGACGCGTATATCGATTGTCGATTTCTCGTTCTTGCGTGCTATGTTCGTGTTCGTTCACATCAGTCTAGTCGATTCTAGAGACTAGTCGCTAGATTTGGAGTCTTTTTTTAAAAGTAATTTAGTGACAGAATTTCAAAGATTAGCGACTAGTGACTTTTCTAGAGATTTTAGGAACCATTCGGAGACAATTCTGGCGAATATTAATTTATTACTTGAGAAGAATATCATTGCGATTCGCATAATCGCGCGGGCACGTGATGCAATATATTAAACTATGCTTTTGCTAAGCAGTGGCATCTGAGTGCATGACTGATTCACAAGTGTGGAGCATGAGTTCATACTATTTTCGAAAGATTTACCAGAGACCGATCATCTCACTCACACACTTCCTGTGAGGGTATAGAGATGTGTAATTTTTAGCCTTGTAGCCTCGTTTTTCGTTTCGGGTTTTGCGATAATGAGTGTTATAATACATACCATAGTACTCCTGTATTGCGCAAGATATGTAGAATAAGCAGTTTTGATCACTTGTTTCTGCTGATTCTTCCTGATTTTCGTATCACAATCTCATGATTTTTGGTTTTGTAAAGTTGGCAGGTATGTGATTTAAATGGGGCGCAGTTCGGAGGAGAAATTACAGATTGCAAAAGGAGAAATTTAATACCCTAAAACTTGAAGACCTTAAATAGTGCTTTGTCTATAGAATATGTTATGTTCTACTGTGCAACGCCTCGACTGGAAAAAGAAATTGACTAGTCTAGTAAATATTTTCGTTTCAGTTTCTGTAGTCACACTTACGGTCAATAAATCAGCGCATAGGTGGCTTGAAAGTTCCAGACTAGTGCGTACTTGAGCAACGGGGCTTTGGAAAGTTAGACTTTGTAATTACACTTTAATAATGTTAGTTCGCCGACTCTTTGAAGAAGATCCCCTTGAAGTGGTGTCCTGATAAAGAAAGAGCGGGATAATTGTGACCACCCTGTTGTGGCTCCTGTTCCGTTCTGACAACAACGCAGACGGGACTTTGACCTTTAAAGGATGCAGTTTTGTAAACATGTAGCCCAAAAAGGGAGTTATTAGAATTAGGAAATTATTACCTCTACTTGACAGATCCATAAAACATGTGCAGGGTGAGAAAGTCCATTACCCTGTTCGTTGTCCTTGTATTAATGTAGAATCAGAATATCGTCGCTGCCGGGAAGAAACCTCATATATGTAAAACATAAAGTTTAAAGAGGAGACAAAAAACTCTTTCTTTTTTAAGAGATTGTCAAGGTTATGAACAATTCTTGCTTATCATTACCCCTTAGCTTTTATTTGATGTTTAAATATCTGCAGAATGTTGATATTCGCTACAAAATTAATATAATAATGAAAATCTTCCAGTCATTCGACTGGTTCAGGAATGGAATGAATGAAGCCCCATCTAGCGGCGAGGATAGGTATTGTGCCGGCTGCCGAAGCCTTTCGCACTCCTCTGGGGCAATGATTAATGACTAACAGATGAAATGAAATGATATTGGAGAGTGTTGCTGGAATGAAAGATGACAGGGAAAACCGGAGTATCCGGAGAAAAACCTGTCCCGCCTCCGCTTTGTCCAGCACAAAACTCACATGGAGTGACCGGGATTTGAACCACGGAACCCAGCGGTGATTTTACGTCCCATTAACTACTTTTGACGATTTTCGGAGACGCCGAGGTGCCGGAATTTTATCCCGCAGTTCTTTTACGTGCCAATAAATCTACCAACACGAGGCTGACGTATTTCAGCACTTTCAAATACCACCGGACTGAGCCAGGATCGAACCTGCCAAGTTGGGGCCAGAAGACCAGCGCCTCAGCTCGGCAAAATTAATGTAATTTTGTTAGATGCTGCACATAGATTTTTTGTTGTTGCAAAGTGACACATAGGAGACTTGTTACATTAGATTTCATCGTTTATCATTTTAAACTGTTTGTCAAATTAATAGTTCAGATTACAATAATACAGGCATAATGATACAATATATAAATAGGGTAAAGTAAGGTAATTTGGTGATAATTTTAGATTATAGCAACATAAAGGGGAAACATACATGATTTATTTCCTTTAAATTTCATGTATCACATAGAACAGAACATTAGCCATAGGTTTTGATCATTAATGTTTTCTTGCAATTACATAATTTTGAACTCTTATATGTTTTTATGCAACTCAATTGAGTCAGGTTATTCGGTGATACATATACGTAATTTGGTGATAGTAGCAAGATAATTTGGTGATAGTTACTTTAGAACACTTTTTACTGTCAAGAGTTGTATAACTACATTTCACAGGAGTTTTCGTCTTATGATGAGTCTTCACAGCACACGTGACACATATATACGACTATGTCATCATCAGTATCTTGTGATTGGCAATCTTCATGCATACTGTGTCTACAAGCTGCACTGAATCGACTTTGCCCCAGTTTTGCGTTTTGAATCATGAGAATGCAATTTTTTGCGTATGACACATATCCAATCATCATCTAACTTTACACCTGAAGGTGCAAGAGTCAATAAGTCAACATCAGCCTTGCTAGGTCTTCTTTCCTCTTACTTTCGCTGCGCGGGAAAATCTATCTGACTTAAAGATAATTTTCTCCTCCAAGCCAGAGCAGAAACCCCCTCTTCACAGCTAATCTCGAATAAAATGAATGTAGAATTTAATAGAAGTAAAGAGGAAGAAACTTTTCTTAAGAAACGGCTCTTTTCAATGTTGAATTTTAAGTTATTTAGTGAATTGTGGTTCTATAATTTGGAATAGGCCTAAGTTGTAATTCTGGACCAGGTCATACTACTACTACTACTACTACTACTACTACTACTACTACTACTACTACTACTACTACTACTACTACTACTGCTGCTGAACATCTGCCTTAAGTAGGCACACTGCTCATTCAACACAGCGCGTCAGAGTAGGGATCGAATAACTGGAATACTATGATGAACCAGTATGTTACGTACCAGCAGTATCAGAAAATGCATGAACCAGCGGAATGGCATACTAAAGAAGAAAGTTTTCTAACTCCCCAGGCATTTCCCGCCCAATAATCACTGAGGCCGTTATACTCGGCCCCAGGGGCTCTAAACTTTGGAGCGTGGGGTGGCGACCACGGGGCCCTTAGCTGAGTCCTTGCATTGCTTCCACTTACTTGTGCCAGGCTCCTCACTTTCATCTATCCTATCCGACCTCCCTTGGTCAACTCTTGTTCTTTTCCGACCCCGACGCTATTAGGTTTGCGAGGGCTAGGGAGTCTTTCATTTTCACGCCCTTCGTGGCCCTTGTCTTCCTTTGGCCGATATCTTCATTTTTCGAAGTGTCGGACCCCTTCCATTTTTTCTCTCTGATTAGTGTTATATAGAGGATGGTTGCCTAGTTGTACTTCCTCTAAAAACAATAATCACCACCACCACCACCGTTATACTCGGTACGCAGCAGTAATCCCATCTATCGGAGTTCATTGGCAGTATAAAAGACAAAGAACATCACAACAAACAATGGCCAGTGTAATGTAATTGTTGCTCAATGTTATGCCCTTTCGATACTGCAGGCCTTCACATTTAGTTTTCTTCCGACTCTGAAATACTACTCTTATCATAGTCGGTACGGTAAAACTGAATAAAACATAGATGATCGGATATTGTATTCTCTATAGCTTTTGTTATGTAGTACTTTTCGACAGGACCAAAAACATAGGCATTTAAACAAATTTTAGGCGTCTTCCCCTAAACTACAATTTCATCCAGGGTGAATAAAAATTGTTTATAGCTTAGACTGTAGTTTCTTATTCCCAGACCCTACAGGCCTATACGGATTTTCATTAAACTATGTTAACCCATTTTCTCGTAGCTCAGCGTTGATATGGACTTAGCTACAAAAATACAATTTCATGAATATCTGTTTTATCATTGCCGATACGGTAAGTGTATAAGACATAAATGATGGGAAATCTAATTCTACATAACTTTAGTTATGTTGTATTTATCGATAGGACCACTAATAATATAAATATGTTAGAACTACATTTTAGGCCTTCCCCTAAACTACCATTTCACTCAGCGTGAATGAAATAATGTACAGCCTAGATTGTAGTGGTTCATACCCCGACTTTACATACGGGTTTTCATTAAATTCTCTTCAGCCGTTTTCTCGTGATGCGTGTTCATACATACATACATACATGCATAAATACACACACATACAGACAGACAGACAGAAATTACGGAAAAGTAAAAAGTGCATACACTTGTTACAGAGGACTTGACCGATACAGACATACATTTTTTTTTCCAATTCCGAACAATGTTCAGACAAAACTCTTATATTCTTGTCAGTGATGATACTCTCTCCCAAGTAAAGTCTACATTTTCAAGGCTGACAGCGGTGTGTTACTTCCAGTAACTACTGAGTTAGCATGAACTGTTTTTAGTGGTTTATTTTTTTGTACTTGACCATGCCCGTACGTGTAGTCCATGTTTGCCAATAATCGGAATCCAGAAGTTATACACGGTGACCCAAAAGTTAGTTAACATTTGACGAGGCAATACTTCGCGGAATATTGGAGGTAGAGCGATAATAATTAGCACACACGATTGGCATGACATGGAGTTTCATTGACACTAAAGTAAAGTGCACAAAATGACCAACAGATGACGCTGGACAGCAACACGTCAGGTAAAAATGGCCACACATGCTTGGCATAACATGGTGTTTTATTGACACCAACAAAGAGTGCACAAATAGCCCACAGATGGCGCTGGACAACAACACCTCACTGATGCAACATGAGGCCGTTCACGGTATAAAACGAGCTGTCTTGAGAGAGGACGTCAGATGCGCCTGAAATCACGGCATTTCATGCTTGGCCTCCCCACTTCGCCAACCTCAATCCGTGTGATTATTAGGTGTGGGGTTACCTGAAGTCGCAAGTCTATCGTCCGACCTCGTTAGGAATGCTAAAAGACAACACCCTATGGCAATTTCTCACCACACCTACGGATATGGTGTGCAGTGCTGTTCACAATATCGTCCCTCGACTACAAGTATTGTTGATGAATGATGGCCGATATGTTGAGCATGTGTTATAAAGAACTTCGTCTTTGCTAAACCTCGATTGTTATGCTAATTATTGCTTGTGTATCGTGGTATCTGTACTTTATTTTGGTGTCAATAAAAACCCTTGTCATGCCAAACATGTGTGACAGTTATTACCTTTCCACCTCCAATATTCCACGAAGTATTGCCTCGTCAAATGTTAACGAACTTTTTGGTCACGCCGTATGTTGTTATGTTTCGATGGATGTGGAAGATAAGCGACACAGGTCAGATTCTGCAGTATGTACTTTCTTAACTTGATCCTGAATGGCAAACATAAAGTCTTCTATCAAAATTTAAGTTCCCAGGAGCCGTCTGTCTCTGGGTACATTTCTAAGTGTGTCAGCCAGGCGTGCGATGCTCTTTGCATTATTATTATTATTATTATTATTATTATTATTATTATTATTATTATTATTATTATTATTATTATTATTATTATTATTATTACGAAACTGTATTTCTTGTTGCTGCATATTAAATCCAGCGTAGACTGTATTATTGTATGTTTCATATGTTGTAAAAAGACTAGAGTAAAACTATCACTATTCTGCCCAAATATATACTGTACCATGATTGTTGCTAGATGCTGAGAGTAGATGTTTCTGCACTTGCCCTAGACATGTACTAATTTTAGTGCAAATGCTGTTCGTTATTGTAGACCTAACTTTGCTGCTTGTTTTGTGTGTTTCCTTATTTTGTAGTGTGAAGTGCCTGATGAACATTTTTTCTTTATTTAGTATAAACTCTTTCACCTTCCCATATCCTATTTTTTTCTTTTTTACCATTATTTTCCTTTCTCTAGAGAAAGGGAGATAGCGGCCGGGGCCTTAGCGTAAGATACCGCCCCGGTTCGCCCGCAGAGAGTGTGTCTGTTAGCACGAGAAAATCTACTCGCGATGTCCGCGAGGTCAGCTCTCTTATCGCCCTCCTTCCTCGTTTGGTAAGTGCCACGTACACGGGGGTGCCCACAACCAGCAGTCACGTATTAGCCAAATTTTCACTAAAGTGGAGTGCTGTTTTTCAGTTTCTCTATCCAGAAGATCGAATAAATGAGTTTCAAGATAATTAATGAAGACCAAAGGGTTTACTGTCGTCTTACTTCTAATATATTTAATGCTAGCCTGCTTAATCGTGTTTTAGGAACGATGTTGCATAAAATACTGTAGTATTTGTGGTATTAATTCATCAGTTATTGTTCAGTTTCTACTACGTTTATTCTTCTTAGCGAATGGGTAACTTAGAACCACGCGAAATTAGCATTTGCTATCCCAATATTCCTTGATATGCAACGAGTGAGTGTTTTCAATGCATTAGCATATTTAATAATAATGAAATGAAATGAAATAGCGTATGGCTGTTAGTTAGTGCCGGGAGTGTCCGAGGACATGTTCGGCTCGCCAGGTGCAGGTCTTTCGATTTGAAACCCGTAGGCGACCTGCGCGTCATGATGAGGATGAAATAGCCAGAGAAATTAACCAGTGATGGTTACAATTCCCGACCCTGGCGGGAATCAAACCCGGGACCCCTATGACCAAAGGCCATTACGTTAATCATTTAGCCATAGAGCCGGACTTAATAATACTGTACCATAATAGCAATAATGCTATCGGTTTTACGTCCCACTGACTACTTTTTAAGACTTTCGGAGAGGCCGAGGTGCCGGAATTTTGCCCAGCGGGAGTTGTTTGAGCGAACCAGTAAATCTTCCGAAACGAGGCTGGTGTATTTGAGCACCTTCAAATATGACCTGACTGAGCCAGGATAGAACCCGCCATCTTGAGCTCAGAAGGCTAGTGCTCTAACGTATGTGCCACACCGGCCGACTATACTTCTATTAAATGTGCATTAATATCTTTGAGTGATAACTGTACTTTTTAAACTCAATGTAAACATTTAGAAGTAAATTTTTGTGTAAGGGAGAGTGCTTACTTAATGTACACGTCCACCACCACAAAATAAAAAGAATACAATTTATTTTTCATCTTGTGTTGAAAGTCTTTGTCAGATTAGACAAAGCCTGTCCGTGGCGAATTAGGGCTCCCATCCTTGTCTTATTCTGTCACATGCATATTATTATTTATTAATACAGTAATGTAAAACTATCGTCACCATTAAGGTCTGCATGTGTTAGTGCGAGGTAAACCAAATTATTCAAGTGATGTAAAACTCATGAAAACTTCAAATACGACGAACTACAAAATATCAGTAGTGTTTAAGACAAAAAATAAGACGAATTCCTGTGAAAAAAATTCCTACATTGTACCAATTTGAAAGTATCAGTTACTTTCGAATAACTGAAACACATACAAAAGAAATCAAAAATATTATAATAATTTAAATAATCTCTGCAATACCGGATTCAGATTACCGTATATGTATTATTAACTATGCCTTTTTTTGTTAGGATATCTTATAGTAAAATGTAATGTTACATTTATAACGGGCAGAACACCGATTTTTATTTAATTAAATTATTGGCATATATTATTAAATAAAATCAAAACACTTACGGAAAGAAAACCCCTTATCAAGATAAAAACACAAGTACAGAAGATTTCTACTAATATACTAATAATTGAAAAGTAACCTTTATTTCGGATTCTGTATTAATTTACTGTTTTCTTTAAATGTACATTAATCTCGTGGCCATCGGTTCTAAGGATCCCGGGTTTGATTCTCGGTCGGGTTGGGGATTTTAGCAGCGTCTGGTTAATAATTCTTCTGGCTCAGGGTCTAGTGTATTGTGTTTGTCTCGGTACACTAACAACACGCCACGTTACTGACTCACACAGTAGTAAGTGATGAAAATTATGATTGTTGTTTAAATAGGCTTAACATCTAGATCATCGGCCCCTACACAGAAGTAAATACACCCTTGCACATAGAGTTGGCGCCTGGAAAACAGGGGCAACTTCACAACCGCAACCCTGCCGTGATGTGCGAAAAGTGGTGAAATAAAAAGAAGAAATGTTGAAAGTGTGTCTCTTTGCGTCTAAGATATAAATCCAAGTAATCACGAACCTTATAAAATCCTCATTGCTGTCACATTTGGACTTGCCAACTTTAAACTATATCATACTCTCGATGAATGTTATCATTTCAAATCACCATTTTACTGCCACGTTTTGAGAAACTTCGTCTGTGTTGACGGATTTTTTTTCACAAACTCTCAGGAACAAAAGCACTGGAATTGAGGTACAGATAAACTGATGTAAAATTAAGATATTATGAACTTCCATTGCCGTAAAGCACCTGTCTGCTATCGCAGCTATCTACCATTATGTGGAACTACTGAAAGCTTATCTAATGCCTGCAACGCTTTTACCTAGTTTCGCTGGCCCAAGTTAGTAAAATATATTCGTTTAAGTTGGATATGGCGGAAATACACGGTTGCGTTTCACGCCATTGGAACGGATTTGTTCACGAAACATCTTGAAAATCTGAAAATGACTGTCACTCATTTTCGTTTTCAGAATTGATCCAACAAATTGACCCATTTACTGTAAATCGTTAACCCAGCGTGGAATTTTATTTATTTACTTTTTTACACATACATACATACATACATACATACATACATACATACATACAAACATACATACATACATACATACATACATACATACATACATACATACATACATACATACATACATACATACATACATACACACACGTCCATATAAATCGATCCAATTCAGAACAAGCCATTCTGGTAGCGATTTAATTTCTGTGAGGTGAAGGGTGCTAGTAACTCTTGGATAGTAATATATCTTAATAAACACTGTTGATTAAAACATTGTGTATGTTCTCCATTTCTTCTTCTTTGTAATTAAGAATGTCAAAATTCCATATTTATAGAGAATACTGGCCGGTCACGTTGTGTAGGGGTAGCGTGCCTGCCTCCCAGCCGCAGGACCCGGGTTCGATTCTCGGCCAGGTCAGGGATTTTTACCTGGATCTGAGGGCTGGTTCGAGGTCCAATTAGCCTACGTGATTAGAATTGAGGAGCTATTTGACGGTGGGATAGCGGCCCCGGTCTAGAAAGCCAAGAATAACGGCCGAGAGGATTCGTCGTGCTGACCACACGAAAACTCGTAACCTGCAAGCCTTCGGGCTGAGCAGCGTTCGCTTGGTAGGCCAAGGCCCTTCAGGGCTGTTGTTCCATGGGCTTTTTTTTATAGAGAACACTGAATATTCCGATTTACAGATGGTCCGCCTTAGACACCAACCGTTCTATATATTTTCTCAATCTGTCCACGCTCATATCCTAAAGTTAATAATAATAATAATAATAATAATAATAATAATAATAATAATAATAATAATAATAATAATAATAATAATAATAATAATCGACTGGCTATTGCGAGCCCGGTGGTCCCCTAGCAGGGCAGACCACCTGACGAGGGTGGGCTACTTCTGCCATATTTTAATGTGTGGTGCATGAATTGCAGGAATGTTGGGAACAGCACAAACACCCAGTCCCCGAACCAAGGAAATTAACAGTTTGAAATTCAAATCCCCGACCCGACCGGGAGTCAAACTCGATGATCGAAAGTCGAGACGCTGACCACTCAGCCATGGAGCTTGACAAGGTTCATAGTGTAGCTCGTTTACTACATTAAACTTATAATGAAACCAAATAAACATAAAATATTTATCTATGAGACACTACATTCCTATTGAACTCTCCCTAATCTTGAATCAGAGTAGCTACGTAAAATCCAAATCTCTAAATTTCTTTCGGAAGGTCAAGCCAGAAAGCCAGTACTTTTGCATTCTCTTTATATTCTTTTAAAGTTAGAGAAATAGACAGAAACAAGTTGAAAGATTCATCACAGAAATAATTTCCCGCTCATTTTCATTTGCATGTGGTCAAAATTCGACACTACTATTTAAACAAGCTGTGTTTATTTTTTAAATTTTTTTTACGACTACAAGAGCACAACTTATCTATTTGCTCATTGCGAAGTCTGAATGGTAATTCACCTACAATCCTGTGTATGGATCTCGCTACGAAATATTCTGTATTGATCTTGAAACTTATTTTTTCGACACAAATTGGAAAATGAAGTATGCCTGTGAAATATTTGGGCACCCCTCTAACTAGTTTTCACTGTGGTGTATGCGTTTTGGGCTGCTTCTTGTTCTGCTCCTTCATGCTGAAGAGATCACGTACTTTCCTTTTTTTTTCCGTTTTCATCTTCTCCTGTCGCCTGCTTTTTCCATTATACAGTTTATTTTTTCAATGCTGAAAGCTTGGCTTGTTATTCTTTCCACTCTTTGCTACGGTATGCGGTCACGGGTCGTTTATGGTTTATGTGTGTTTATTTGTGTTAATATATCAATATTCTGAAGATTGTAATATATTAGTCGAATTTTATTTATCTGTTTAGCAATTTTCTTCTAGATGTCATCGACTTGAAATTTACCGTACTCTCTGCTAATTTGGATTAATTCCAGTCGAGGAAGCCATTTCGTCCGCCTCCTTGGTGCAGTGGTTAGTGTGATTAGGCTGCCACCTCCGGAGTCCCGGGTTCGAAATTTGAAAAGTGGTACGAGAGCTGGAACAGGGTCCACTCATCCTCGGGAGGTCAGCTGAGTAGAGGTGGGTTCGATTCCCACCTCAGCCATCCTGGAAGTGGTTTTCCGTGGTTTCTCACTTCTCCTCCAGGCAAATGCCGGGATGGTACCTAACTTATGGCCACATCCGCTTCCTTGTATATCCCTTCCAGTCTTCCCATCCCCCCCGCAAGGCCCCCTGTTCAGCATAGCAGGTGAGGCCGCCTGGGCAAGGTACTGACCATCCTCCCCAGTTGTATACCGACCCAGAGTCCGAAGCTCCAAGACACTGCCCTTGAGGCGGTAGAGGTGGGATCCCTCGCTGAGTCCGAGGGAAAACCCGACCCTGTAGGGTAAAGAGATAAAGAAGAGAAGAAGAAGTCGTTTCATTCACTATATTTTCACAAACGAAGAAGTGAAAAATAAATAAAATAAGATATATTTGAATTATCATTACTACCTAGTGAAGTCATGCATATTACAGGGTCTCTCATATAAACCCAGACCGAACGCACGGTGTTTGTACTCTACGCTACGGCAGCTGCCTCAGCCGAACTTATTTCGCGCTCGGCCGCCCTGCTTTAAGCGTGTATACACTCTTATGTGAAATCTTACCTTATAAAATATGCTGGAAATGTCGTCCTTCGTGGGTTATACAGGGATTGTATCTGGTAACCACAATCTGGTTGTCGCGAGTGAGTTCTGCCTCTGTAATGTTTCTGATTTCATTCGTAATGTTTTCTTTCAGTTCCTCCAATGTGTGAGGATTTGTTCGATACACTTTTCCCTTCTAGTAAAAATCGCACACTGTTAGATCTGGAGAACGAGGGGGGAAATAGACCAGCACTGATCACACTGTCTGCAAACAATTCCGAGATTGTAAGAAGATAATCTTTTCCTGCAAGAGTATGAATCTTGTTGAAACCACCCGCGCGATTTTTCGTATTCCGTGAACTGCTGGAAGAACGACGTCAAAATGTCATCTTAGTACCTCTCTGTATTTACTGTCGTTTCGAAAAGACTAGGCCTAATTATTCGTCTTGCACTAACAGCGCACAAAACAGCAATCTTCCTATCATAATGAGGGACTTAATAAACACCATTAGGATTCTCTGCACACCAATAGCGAGAGTTATGACTGCTCACACGACCATTAAGATGAAACCAGAACTTTTACATTCGAAAATACGGTGTTGCGATGATAACTGTCTCATTATGTTAACAGCTGAGATTCACACTGGCGACTGATGCTTGCCAGGTCGAACACGTGCAGGCTGCGTGCGAGGTCAAGAACTACGCGCGCGCTTCCCATACTGGAGGTTATACATCGCAGAGTAAAAACGCCGCTTCGACGGTCTTGGTTTATATGAGAGACCCTGTATTACAATCATGGGACGATTATGAAAATCATGTCACAATCATAGCGCTACACCAGGTAGGAAGACAGAAGTTTGGCATCAGCAAAATGTTCGTCTATCGAACCGTAGAACGCTTCTGCGAGGCCGTGAGCATGTGTGACAGCTCTCGTTCCGCCCATACAAAGCCTGGTTATCTAGGATCTTAAGGTATTCATTCTTCAGACATAGTCCAACTATAACAATTTAAAAAATGAAATAAATTATTATCTCAGCACTTTCCTGAAGTGAGTAGGAGAAAACTCAGAGGTAAACATATTGCTCACGAAAGCCAATGTTATCACCGGTATTGGGAACACGATCCTTTAAACAATGTTGCTTCTTAGGTCAGTCTTGACCAAGGAGCTAATGTACGCAGTTAAGAAGATGAGTACGTTTCAGAAACGAAGTGTTAAGTTAAATTATAAAATTGTCAGGTTGTCTGCAAATGATGAAAATCCTCGAACTAGGCCTATATATGTCTGTAAACGGAAAAACTGTTGTGAGAGATTTTAAAAGTGAAAAGTTTCATCTCTTTGGTTCGAAGTGTACGTTAAACTGTACGTCGCACAGCTGTGATCATGATATCGATTCTTGCAAGAAATAGGAATTACCGAGCAAACCGGGACATGGGTGGGTTTGAACCCCACTGTTGGTAGCCCTGAAGATTTTGTTTTCGTTGTTTTCCACTATAATAATAATAATAATAATAATAATAATAATAATAATAATAATAATAATAATAATAATAATAATAATAATAATAATAATAATAATGTCGTGTGGCTATTTCTAGCCGAGTGCAGACCTTGTAAGGCAGACCCTCCGATGAGGGTGGGCGGCATCTGCCATGTGTAGGTAACTGCGTGTTATTGTCGAGGAGGATAGTGTTATGCGTGGTGTGTGAGTTGCAGAGAAGTTGGGGACAGTTCAAACACCCAGCCCCCAGGCCATTGGAATTAACCAATGAAGGTTAAAATCCCCGACTCGGCCGGGAATCGAACCCGGGACCCTCTGAACCGAAGTCCAGTACGCTGACCATTCAGCCAACGAGTCGGACGTTTTCCACTTTAACACCTGGCAAATGCTGGTCCTGTCCCTTAATTAAGGCTACGGTCGCTTCCTTCTCATTCCTAGCCCTGTTCTGTACCATCGTCGCCATAAGGTCTGTCTGTGTCGGTGCAAGGTCTCTCTCTCTCCAGTCGTTCCACTCATGACTAGTATCGTGACCCAAGGACTTTGTTGTTTCTTTTATAAGCTGATGCCATTCTGTACGAACTTGCGTTTTCCGGACAGTAATTCTCCACGGTAAGTCCATGATCTCTCTTACTTGATCAACCCATCTTTTTGCGATCCGTCCTCGAGACCTTATGCCAGAAACTTTTCCTTGGACATCCTTTGTCATCCTCTCTTCCCATAATGTGACCGATGAATTACAGGATTCTCTGGTACACAACTTGATATAGACTTTCTTGTATTCCAATTTCCCGGAAAACAGAATCATTTGTTCGCCTGGCTGTCCACGGTTTCGCAACATCCTTCTCCAACACCACATTTCGAAGGCGTTTATTCGGTTCCTGCCTTTAGCTTTTATGGTCCAAGTTTCGCATCCATACAGGAAAATCGAGAACAAAAGCGAATGGAGTAATCTTTTCTTCATATTAATATACAATGCTCTATCTTGCCAGATCTTCTTTAATTTTTCCATGGCTGTATGTCCTCTAATGATGCGACGTTTGATTTCTTTTTCGCAGCTACATGTATCCTCGATTATTGAACCAGGATAAGGAAACCTGACAGACTCTTTGGAAATTGTTGACAATCATTGTCTAGCTCCAATTAATTTCCATGCCAAGATTGTGACTTTCCTGTTGTAGACGATCCATTATTTCGACAAGCTCCTGCACACTGCTGGCTACAAGTGTGGTGTCGTCCGCAAAATGGAGGTTATTAATTCTCTTCCCACCAATCGAAAATCCTCCTTCCCAACTGTCGAGGGCATGCCTCATGGTATATTCACCATTTATGTTAAACAAGTGAGGTGATAAGATGCATCCTTGTCTTACACCGTTGGAGACTTTGAAAATTGATGATAAATCACCATCAACTCTGACTTTGGCCAAGTTGTTATCGTATAAGCCTTTTATAACTGAAATGAAATGAGATTGAATTCCCACACCACTTTGGCCACAAAACACAATCAAAGGCCTTTTGGTAGTCAGTGAAGCACAGAAACAAAGGAATGTTGAATTCATGTGCCTTTTCAACCAACTGACGAATGTTTAGAATCTGTTCTCTTTTCCTCTTCCCTTGACAAAGCCAGCCTGTTCTGATGGCAGCTGGTATCTAATGTAAGGCTTCAAACGTTCATTTATGATATAAGTTACAGTAATATTTTACTACAGCGAAAGGTATAGCAATAAAAAAAGAAAAAGGAAGCTGCTTTGCTTGCTTTAGGTAATCTAGAGTATTAGAGGTAAGCAGTTGGAGAGTGACCATACATTTTAGGACAACAATCGAGCAGAGGAAAGTGAGAGTCATAGCTATCTCTGCACATGCCCTGGAGGAATGGAAGTGGGATAGATAGATACCCGCCATCTTTACTTGGAATTAACGTGGTAGTCTACTCATTATTGTAAATTTATAAATTGTCTTGCCTTCCTCACAAAGAATCAAACCCATATCCTACTAGGTGAACCTAGCAGCCACCTGGGACTTTGACAGTCCCACATCATTTAATCCACTGTTTATCACGGGATTGATTGTATGATTCCTGAACTATCGTTCTACTCATGTTACATAAATACACCGTATACAGCATATAAACTCTAGATTATTTCTGTGCATCGAAAAAATTACCAAGTCGTTGACGTAAGAGTGATTTGAGCAAGCGTTGCTAAACAAAGACAATGCGTACTTTTTGTCACCTCCACCCGTGCATTCACCGTGCAAAAATAATGAAAGACGCATCTAGATCAGAGTTGCATTGTCTTGCTTGCAGTCTTGAATAGAGGAACTAGAGGAACTATTCCCACACAGTAACACCACGATTATTCATTATCACGAACACTATACACTCTAGACCATCTGGGTCAGGCATTACTTTCACTTACTTGAGCAGACTCCATTTTCATATTTCCTTTCCAGCCTAGTCTTGTTTCACTTCCGACGCCGACAATATTAGGTTTGCGAGACCTAGAATGTTTTCCATGGCCCTCATGGCTCTCATGGCTCTTTTCTCTTTATTTTTTAATTCTTTGAAACGTTACACTTCTGCCTCTTTTTTTTCCTATGAATTGATTTAGGGCGTTATGGTTATCACGCAGGGATTCCTCGTAAAATAATAATAAGAAAAAATAGATTATGCTTTCAGAAAAGATTAAGAGGCTTTGGTCAGCTGTACAGAATGGACAAAGACAAATTTTTGAACACTTCACAAATAAAAATAAAAAGCCGAAAATTTGTAACTACTCAACATTTTAAAAAAGAACAAATTGCAAATAGAAAAGACGTTAGGAAAGCAATATTTGATAGTAAATTTCCAGAAAAAGGCAAGAAGAAATCAGGCAGTAAAAGGACGGAAGAGGGGAAACACCGGGAAAGGCTGAAGAAGTTTTGGGAAGACAAGAGGAGGAGGAGGAGGAGGAGGAGGAGGAGGAGGAGGAGGAGGAGGAGGAGGAGGAGAAAGAATAATAATAATAATAATAATAAACTGTTTCATGTGGTCTTAAGATGCCCTAATCAAATGAATAATAATAATAAACTCATGACCGACTACTATTCCGTCAAGCCATCCGAGACGGAGTTTTCCCAACGTTCCTTACAAGTAAGAAGACTACAGGAACTAAGTGGACAGAGGAGAGAAAGCTGGCTCATAGTCAGCAAATGAAGGATTATTGGAAGAAGAAGAAGAAGAAGAAGAAGAAGAAGAAGAAGAAAGCAACAACTTTACCGAAGAGTAGATACGAGCCCCGTGGTCCTCAGTAGGGCTAAACGACAAATAATAATAATAATAATAATAATAATAATAATAATAATAATAATAATAATAATAATAATAATCGCCTAACAAACTGGCCTGCAGATATCGTTTGAAAACACGGAAGTAATGACTAACATCAAAGACGCACCACCAAAACTTCGGACGAAATACGGGGACATCAAGCGAGTAGAAAATTTTAATTACCCGGGAGAGATCATCATGAACAATGGACTGGAGAAAGAAGCTCTTAGGGAACGAATACGCAAACTTGAAATAACCTACCAAATGTCTCGCACAATCTACAACAAAAAATGCCTTTCCCTAAATACGAAGATACGTCACTATGAAACAATTCTGAAGCCAGTTATGTATGCATCCGAAACCCTATCCCTAAATGCACTCCTCGAACAACTGGAGTAAAAGGAATGCAGAATGATTAGGGGATCATGGGATCCAACTACAAGAATGACATCAACCCAAAAAGATCGTGTAAGGAAGTCTATAAAAGGAGAGAGACACGATTCGCAAAAGACGGGCACGATCTCTACGGTCGCCTCAAACGAATGGACGGAAACAGGTTGTTGACCAAGCAGATTTTTCACCTGTTAGATTCAAAACCTAAAACCACGATGCCTTAATTTAGAGACACCAATGAGGACCTTCAAGTGCTACAGATCAAACCGGAAGACGCCTTTGACAGAGGTCTTTTCAGAAAAAGATAGTGACGAACGGGCTAAACCGAGATGAACAACCGAAAAGAAGACACGGTGTCTCTTAGACTGACGAACGCAAGCAGGCCCACTCAGAAAGAACGAGAGAGTTCTGGGCTCAAAAGGAAGCAAAATCCACTGCCAAATGTAAGAAGACAATGTGGTGCTCGATGGCCTCAGTGATTAAATAATAATAACCTCTTCATGAAATAGCGGCGTCCGGCTCCATGACGAAATTGTTAGCGTTCTGGCCTTTGATCCAGAAGGTCCCGGGTTTCATTCTCGGCTGAGACGGAGATTTTAACCTTCGTTGTTTAATTTCGATGGCTCGGAGGCTGGGGGTGTGTGCCGTCTTCACTATTAGAATTCAACATAGGTTGGGCCCCATCCTCATAGACGCGCAGGTCGCCCATGGGATGTCAACTCGAAAGACCCTTCGGAGGCCACGTGCCATAATTTGAATAAAAATGAAATAGCGGCCGAAACCGTACTCCAAATTTCATTTGAAATTACGCAGTATATGAAAGGAACTAAATCAAGATTCGACAATCAATCATTAAATCACCAAATTCGGATAAATTTTCCAAGTAGATAAATTGAAGTATCCAGGCGAAATGATTGAACCAGCAGGGATAAATCAGGAAGCAAGTAAACAAAGAGCTGCTGAACTGCAAAGAACTTACAACCTACTTGGAACAGATAGAACAACAAACCTGTATTAAAAAAGTGAAAATTACGACACTACAACAGAGTCATCAAAGTAGAGGGATTTATGCATCCAGAACACTGATAACTGGTGGCACGTCACAAATAATGAAACATTGAAAAACAAAAGAGGAAAATTCTCTGAAAAATCCTAGGACCAAAATACGAAAATGGAATGTGGATGAAAAATAACGTATCCACAAAGACGCACACGAGATGCTGTCAGTTGATACAATTATTTTATTTACATTTATTTACAGATTAAACACACACATAACCTTTATCACTGCTGTCGCAACAAAACACTCACATCACCAAGCCGCCATTTTAAAACAACTGAATAACACAGCACATAGAGGTTACAAAATTGGAACACAAATAAAACAGTTGACTGCTTAAAAGCATGTCGACACGTGGTCACAAGCATAACCTTGCTACACAATAAATCTCTTTCAACCAATAACATCCAACAACTCTCTTCCAACAACTAACTTCCAATAATTCACTCTCACCGTCAACATCGTCTCCTTATACACTGACTGACAGTGACAATGCAACACCAAGGAGGAGTGGTTCGAAAGGGATGAAAGTTGGGGAAAAAACAGAGACGGCACGGACGAATATTCAAACCGATATGCAGGTTACACAATGCGCACGGCATCGACTCAGTAGGATGTAGGACCACCGCGAGCGGCGATGCACGCAGAAACACGTCGAGGTACAGAGTTAATAAGAGTGCGGATGGTGTCCTGAGGGATGATTCTCCATTCTCTGTCAACCATTTGCCACAGTTGGTCGTCCGTACGAGGCTGGGGCAGAGTTTGCAAACGGCGTCCAATGAGATCCCACACGTGTTCGATTGGTGAGAGATCCGGAGAGTACGCTGGCCACGGAAGCATCTGTACACCTCGTAGAGCCTGTTGGGAGATGCGAGCAGTGTGTGGGCGGGCATTATCCTGCTGAAACAGAGCATTGGGCAGCCCCTGAAGGTACGGGAGTGCCACCGGCCGCAGCACATGCTGCACGTAGCGGTGGGCATTTAACGTGCCTTGAATACGCACTAGAGATGACGTGGAATCATACGCAATAGCGCCCCAAACCATGATGCCGCGTTGTCTAGCGGTAGGGCGCTCCACAGTTACTGCCGGATTTGACCTTTCTCCACGCCGACGCCACACTCGTCTGCGATGACTATCACTGACAGAACAGAAGCGTGACTCATCGGAGAACACGACGTTCCGCCATTCCCTCATCCAAGTCGCTCTAGCCCGGCACCATGCCAGGCGTGCACGTCTATGCTGTGGAGTCAATGGTAGTCTTCTGAGCGGACGCCAGGAGTACAGGCCTCCTTCAACCAATCGACGGGAAATTGTTCTGGTCGATATTGGAACAGCCAGGGTGTCTTGCACATGCTGAAGAATGGCGGTTGACGTGGCGTGCGGGGCTGTCACCGCTTGGCGGCGGATGCGCCGATCCTCGCGTGCTGACGTCACTCGGGCTGCGCCTGGACCCCTCGCACGTGCCACATGTCCCTGCGCCAACCATCTTCGCCACAGGCGCTGCACCGTGGACACATCCCTATGGGTATCGGCTGCGATTTGACGAAGCGACCAACCTGCCCTTCTCAGCCCGATCACCATACTCCTCGTAAAGTCGTCTGTCTGCTGGAAATGCCTTCGTTGACGGCGGCCTGGCATTCTTAGCTATACACGTGTCCTGTGGCACACGACAACACGTTCTACAATGACTGTCGGCTGAGAAATCACGGTACGAAGTGGGCCATTCGCCAACGCCGTGTCCCATTTATCGTTCGCTACGTGCGCAGCACAGCGGCGCATTTCACATCATGAGCATACCTCAGTGACGTCAGTCTACCCTGCAATACGCATAAAGTTCTGACCACTCCTTCTTGGTGTTGCATTTGCTCTGTCAGTCAGTGTATATATATGTCCTGGCCAGGCTTCCAGAAAGATACGCTACAAGAAATATCTTCTTGAAAATTCTAGAGTCTGTAATACATACGTAGGTGGATCAAAAGGTTAGTTTCACTAACGCGCCGCAGCAGCGCGCTGTGTGTCGCAAACGTGGGCACAGCGGAGAAAGGTACAGACACTGCCCACACGTCTGTTAGGCAGGTCGCTGTGGTGTCTCGTCTAGTATTGTGTGAATAGCGGCCAAATGCAGTGGCGTGTCAACTGGACGTTCACTCCAAATATGGGGTGTGTGCGACAGTCCGATTCCTATGGGCCAAAAGGAAGAATTGCACGGACATTCATCGTGAAATTAGTGCTGTGTATGGGGAGCGGGCCATTTCCCGGCAAGGTATCGTAAGGTGGTGTCAGCAATTCGAAGCCGGACGCACGGATATCACGGACAACCATCGCGAAGGCAGACCCGCAACGTCCAGGACCCGTGCAAAGGTCAACAGTGTGAATGCAATCATTAGACAGAACCGGCGCATTAAACTGAGATAAATCGCGACGCAGCTGAACATGCCGTATGGCAGTGAGTTCGCCATTGTTCACGAGGACCTTGGATATCGTAAGCTGTGCCAAAGATGGGTCCCACGTCTTCTCACCGATGAGCAAAAGAGAGAACGTTTCCAATCCTCCCTGGCATTTTTGCAACGCTATGCCGCAGACGACAACGGGTTTCTTCGGCGAATCGTCACTGGCGACGAAACTTGGGTCCACTTCACCCCCGAAACGAAGCGAACATCAATGGAATGGGTGCACCCCTCATCACCACAACGAAAGAAGGCCAAGGTTCAACCTTCAGCCGGCAAGGTTGTGGCGACAGTGTTCTTTGACATGGAGGGTTTGCTGCACGTGAAATTCATGCCGAAAGGATCGACGATCAACGCGGCGTCGTATTGTCAAACGTTGCACCGGTTGCGTAAAGCGATTAAAGTGAGGCGCCGGGGGAAATTGAGCGCCGGTGTGATTTTGTTGCACGATAACGCAACACCTCACAAGGCCCGCCAAACGAGAGAACTGCTGCAACGTTTCAAGTGGGAGGTCTGGCAACATTCACCCTACAGTCCCGACCTAGCGCCATGTGACTTTCATCTGTTCGGTAAGCTCAAAACGGAGCTGGGTGGTCGACGTTTCCAGACCGATGAGGAGGTGAAGACCGCTGTCTCCGAGTGGTTGCAGAACGCTGGAGGAAATTTCTATGCATCCGGCATCGACAAGTTGGTTGTGCGTTCGCAGAAATGTTTGGAGTCTCTTGGAAACTATGTGGAAAAGTGACGTTACAGTGTATGTCGTTATAGTCGTGTTGCTGTTGTATAGGTGGTGGAATAAATGGCCATAACTGGGAAGTGCAACTTATTTTCTGATCTTCCCTCGTAGATTGTAATGTACAGAATATTCTCAATCGTTCTCGTGCTTACTACCATTCTGGAAATTACAGTGTGTTTCACAATTATGGATTAAAAATTATATATACAGGCAAGAATTAATTATATACAGGTTCTTACATTAATTGAACTGATGTAAATGTCTATGTACAGCACATGTTTCATGACATAACCTCACACGCAATACGATCATTCGACTGCGTAAATAATAATAATAATAATAATAATAAATATAATACTAAATGGATGTAACACTTTATGGCTATACATTGCAAGTAATAATAATAATAATAATAATAATAATAATAATAATAATAATAATAATAATAATAATAATTGTAAAATAATAATAATGATAATAATAATAATAATAATAATAATAATAATAATAATAATAATAATAATAATAATAATAATAATAATAATAATTCGAGCTCGATATCTGCATTAGTTACCCGTGGGTGAGAGAATATTGTTTTCAAGTTATATGTGTTATCGCACTTGCGTCAAAAAGAAACCACAGGAAATTGATCAAGTCACAGAAAACAGTCATACAGTAGATACAATACCGGTAATTGGGAAAAAAAGTTATTAAAATTCTATAGACACATACACAGATTGGATAGCAACAGACTGACAGAAAAGAAAAACTTCTAATCCTAGCACTGTCCCTGAAAATAAACGATCTAGAAGGAATTGTTACTACTGAGGAAACCATTCAAGACAGAGCAAAATTTCGATGCTTAGTAAGTAATCATGAATTTGTAGAGAAACCTAAAAGAAAATAAACAGGATGGACAGAAGAACACAGAAAGACGCTCAGTGAAGGAATGAAGAGGTAATCATCATCATCATCCAGTATTTAGTCCATAAAATGATGTCTAGCTGTGCGGTTGTGTGCAGCCCTACTACGTACTTTCCCATTCCGATATCTTTCCGGATTTGCTTGAGATATCTTGTAGTCTTCCTCGAGGTCGCTTTCCGTTAATGAATCCTTCCACAATAATCGTCATCAGCTGAGATGATGTAAGGTGTGGCCCCACAAAGAAAGACATGTTTTTTTAAAAAGAAAAGGATATACATTGTACTTAATAAGTTCAAACGCGCTTCTTGATTGGGCGTAAAGAATCAAAAAAGAATGACCACCACATAGAAATATTGGGCATAATTTAACCACTGCTAATTCGGTAGACCGTGACTCGCTATAGGAATTGCTGAAGTATTTTAACAAGTGACTTTAGACACGGGTAGTCTTTGAGATGTCGTTTAATGTATAGAAATGACGGTTTGCCATTATCTACAGCAGCCTTTACGGTTCACTTCGCACAATAATATTCACTACGATAAGTGCTGTATGCTAAATAAACACTAGAATTCATTTTAATCCAGGAAACTTTCCTCGCAGAACGCCCGTCGTAACCAATAACTTACACAGTGTATGGCTGTAGCTGTAGTAGTTCGATTTTTTAAGTGGCAGGAATATCTTAGAAGGGAAAGGCGCGTACCGGGGAATCGCTCATCTTATGTAAATTTTGCACACACGTTAAATCAGGCAAGAATACCATAATGGCCAAAATACTTCTTTCGGAAATTAATTTGTGCGACCTATAGAAAGCGTTGAAGTTCGTATGTTTTGAATTAGGTGCGCTCGGTTACGCTGGCCTCTACTCCCAAATCGCACTCTCCAACAGCTGATTTGAGACCACGTTGACATACGCGTATAGTCGCTGTATGGGACAAGTGGTTGTTTGTATAATGGTAATCAACATAGGCAAAGTTATTTTTGCGTTGGAAGAAAAATATGGAACAAGTTATATTAAGCCCTTATCCTCGCTGGGTTAGGCGTGGTTGGTGTGGAACCGCTTTGTGTTATCAATATTTCTGCCACGAGCATCATTTTTGCAAAAGCTATAAGGAGTAACTTGTTTTCGTGTGTTACGTCCCTTGTTATACAGATTAACCTTTATTTTCGCTATAACAGTCTTATTCTGTTGTCTTAAGGCGTATTGATCCGAAATCAATGCAGGAATTAAATTACTTCTCTTAATCCCGCTACATCATTTTCTCGACGTGCTACGCAATTACTAACGAAATAGAAAAGACCAGTGGCGTGCTCCCTCGACGAGTGACCCCGGCACGCGGCGGAGTCCTGCGTAGCGAAGCGCGCCAATTCAAAGGCTGCCTTCACACGTACCATTTTGCAACCACACCACAACCACACAGCAGTAGTTGGCTGTGGGCGGCCTAAAGCTCTTATGGAAACACAGTATTGCTTTCACACGTACCACATTCTGCAGTCGTGTTCAACCACTGTCGCAGTCTGTGGACGGCATCACCCACAAAAATGTCGCCGACAGTGGTCGAACGCTGTTCACACGTGCGACACGCCAACCACACGCCGGTAACAGCTCTGTAGCTGTGATTGTCATTGCGAGACGTTCTTCTGGCGATGTGTGTTCTTCCGTTGTAAATTGTATTTTAATTGGAATAACAAATAATCGAATGTATCGTTGGTCATTCTAAAATAATTAAAAAACTTGTTATCGTACATTGTCAAAGAATAATACAGTAAGTGAAACTGACTTTCGCTCCTCTTTTCTAGAATAGGATGAATCCAGTAAATTCTATTTCGTCTTCGTCGACGTAACAAAAGCCACAGCAATGCATCCTCTTCGAAATCCATTTCAGTACTGTGTGCTTTTTATGGGTGTAAAGTGGTTGGAAAGATTGTGGCCGATGCGAACTTCAAACAATCACAAAGAACTACTTAATTGTGGTTGAAATTTGTCGATTGTAGCGACAGCTGAGCCACTCAAGAACCACCGTTTTGTGGTTGAGAAGTGGTGCGTGTGAAGGCAGCCTTTAAACATGCGAACTTTAACGCTCTCTTTAGGTCGCGTAAGTTAATTTCCGAAATAAATGTTTTGGCCGTTGTGTTATTCTTGGCTCATATAACGTGTGTGCAAAATTGACGTATGATCTGTGAATCCCAGGTACGTGCCCTTTCCTTGTTAATCATCAGATAAAAGTGACTGCTACTTGCGTATGGTGTAGCTGTGATATTTATTCCATAGCGAGCTCCTGTAAACAACTTGGTTGTATGTTAGAAAAGTTGTCCTCATATCAAACCGTAAGTATACCATCATTTAATTGGAGTCAGTATGAACCGAGCGGATTGGCGGTTTATATTAACGCGCTACGGCTATGGAGCCAAACTCTGCATTCAGGCGATGAATGGGTCCAAACCCCACCGGTGGTTGTCCTGAGAATGGTTTTCTGTGGTTTACCATTTTTACTTCCAGACAAATCCCGACACAGTTCCTATTCTTAGGCCACAGCCACTTCCTTACCTAATGTTATATTCACCATCATTTATTTTCATTAGCTCCTCAACTGAGGTTGGTGAGAGGAATGGCATCCGATGCCATATAATGTCAAGTCGCATCATCCCTGACCCCCCTTGAGGAAGCGGGACTACGGTTACACGTACAATTGGAGTCAGTATGACAGAATCCCTTGACGAGGGTTGCCGTCTGAAATTTCTTTTGTAAGGGTTGCTATAGCCGGCCCCGTGGTGTAGGGGTAGCGTGTCTGCTTCTCACCCGGACGCCCCGGGTTCGATTCCCGGCCAGGTCAGGGATTTTTACCTGGATCTGAGGGCTGGTTCCAGGTCCACTAAGCCTACGTGATTACAATTGAGGAGCTATCTGACGGTGAGATGGAGGCCCCCGTCTAGGAAGGCAAGAATAACGGCCTAGAGGATTCGTCGTGCTGACCTCATAATCTGCAGGTCTTCGGGCTGAGCAGCGGTCGCTTGGTAAGCTACGGCCCTTCGGGGCTGTTGCGCCTTGGGGTTTGGTTTGGTGTTTAAGCGTTGCTGTGCCTTCTCAGTAAGCCGGGCTCAGTGTCTCAGGCGGTAGAGCGCTGGCCTTCCGAGCCCAACATGGCGGGATCGATCCTGGCTCAGTCCGGTGGTATTTGAAGGTGATCATATGCGTCAGCCCCCTATCGGTAGATTTACTGGCACGTAAGAAAGCACCTGCGGGACTACATTCCGACACCTCCGCGTCTCCGAAAACCGTAAAATGTAGTTAGTGGGACGTAAAGCAAATAACATTATTATCAGTATTTCTCGATACTACTTTCTGACCGATATTTCTTGCCCTTATCATTTTATGTTACCATAGGATATTTCTCTTTCTGACTATAAAAAGTACCGCTAGAATCAGACAGTTTTCAGAAGGGTAATAATACTGCCCTTTCCCTTGCCCAAAGTTGGTACACTTTCCTTATACAAGCATACCGAGATCATGGTTTCAGTGAATCTTTTACTTTATTTCCTGGCCTTTTCCCAGTCATCTGAGGTCTGCTCTAATGTAGATCCAGCTCAATTTTACGGTCGGTTGCCCTACCTGAAGCCATTCCAATGCGGAGGGATAGCTCATTTTTGTGGAGGTTGATCGTGCGATGTGTTTTATGTAGACTGGTTTGATTGCATCTAAGAAGATAATTTCTTGCCTGATAAATAAGACTTCCGATGGGTTTAATTCCAGAGGACGAAAAGCAATCCCATCTGTCCAAAAGCACTGTTCATAAACTTCAACCACATCACATTTTTGAACGTACAACAAACTATAGAAACCAGTATGGGTGCCATATGGCCAGAGGAATGTGGAACTATATAGCCATATTAGATGAAACACACGTCTGTATGAGTGGACTGAAATGATCTTTGGGTTGTATTCTTCCTTTCTAAGAACAAGAAGAGATTTCAATATCGGAGTTAGAAGACGTGTGCGGCTCAAATATCCCTTGAAATACCTCAAAAGGCTCCCCCACGACGGCTTAAATTACAATAATGTTTTGAAACCCACTTCCGAAACTTCAAGATCTGTGAAGAACAGGTCGTCACATTTTTGCACGAATACAGCACTTCGTTCACTGCTGTCGTCATTTGAATATAAAATTCCTAGTGAGACTAAGCAAAACGCACACAAAAACTCCCACCCTAATCAGGCTTGCCACAATGACAGAATGTCATAGACTACATATTCACGTATCGTGATCGCCACACAAATGATAGCGTAGGATTCCTACGAGATGTTTTATAACACTGATGGTTTTTTTATGTGAGTTTGCACCGTCCTCGTCCGCCTCTGTGGTGTAGTGGTTTGTGTGATTAGCTGCCACTCCCGGAGGCCCGGGTTCGATTCCCGGCTCTGTCTTGAAATTTGAAAAGTGGTACGAGGACTGGAACGGGGTTTACTCAGCCTCGGAAGATCAGCTGAGTAGAGGGGCGTCCGATTCCCGCCTCAGCCATCCTCGAAGTGATTTTCCGTGGTTTTGGAAGTTAAACGGATAATGAAAAAGTACAAATGTACCGTCTTCTCCAGTCAAACAAAACGATGTATTTATTTATTCTTTCTTTCCGTCTTTATTTATTTATGTATTTATTTATTTATTTATTTATTTATTTATTTATTTCATCAATAAAGAGACCAGTCACTCGGACACAAAAATTACATTATCAGATCAAAGAAAGAGCAACATCAGCAATAAAAGCAATTTATAACATTCAACAACCAGAAAAAAAAAACTTTCTACAAAAACAGCAATAATACTATTTAAAACAGCTATAGCACCAGTGGCAACTTCTGGGATCCATCTAATCTTGGATAAACTTAAATTAACGACCTGATAACGCTAAGAGAAAGTTAAAGCTCGTTATGTGGAACGAATCCTGGTAATCGGGAAGACAGCACCGTCTAGACTGACCTATGTTTTACTAAAAGAAACTTTCTTTATAGAAGACATCAGAATGCAGATACACCTGCCAAACACTAAGGCACAAAACACAAATTCTCATCGAAAAACGCAGCTATATCTGGAACGACTTTTATTCAACAGACGCCATAATGACGGATGTTTGCAAACAAGCAAATTGCGAGCTTCGACACGTAAAAACGCGATATGCAACACATGGTTTTCATTACAAGTTCTGCCAAAATAAGAAATTTCATCACCCAAATGAAAATTGTGTATGTGAATTGGGCAATGAACACTGTGAAAGATATGCAATTATCTGCAGTAAAAGACAAATATCAATAACAAAACTAGGACTAGAGTATTGTAATATAGTGTTTGTATTTTGCACATTGTGCGCACTTTCGTTAATAATAATTATTTTTCCCTGGTTGACTGTGGATGAAAATTGCGAGTTAGGGAGTTGTTCCCTATCTTCATTTTAACGTTCCCGATACAATATCCCCGACAGGTGGGTGGCATTTTTCGTACACCTTGTGGCCTGTAAGGTCGTATATAACGGTAGAGTTTCACGGAACACATCCGTGAATTGATAGCAGGTGTTTTTTTTGTTTTGTTTTTTTTTGTTTTTTTTTTTTAGTTTGGAAGAATATCGGTGAAACAAACTCCGTTCAGAATAGCCACCGCGACCCAGTATCGAGCCAGTAAACTCGAATTTCTGTCCGGAAAGGGCTATATTATGATCCTCACTATCGTATTAAGACGAAATCAGAATAAAATTTCTGTACTTGAACACAGGAGTTCAATGTATATAAATGAGAAAGGGATGCCAAAGAATGGTTTAATGAGGTATATATCTGAATTCAGAATTTCTTGGAGCCGTGCCTCGGTAAAGTAGGTTGCCTCATTACACCGGGCTTCACAGCAGCAAGATCATCATCCTGCATGTAAATGAAGAGAGCTTCATAACAAGGATAACTCCGTACACCATACAGTATACTTGAGAGAGATGAATATTTAAGATCACCGCGCGAAGACCTGTATTCATCTCCGCGGAGAAACCACAACCTACAAACAAGTTTAATTTATGTAACTCAAACCCTCCCGGAGACTGACTGACTGTACTAACTCAATATCTGAAGCGGAATAAAAGAGAAAGTTATGCAAATCAGATAAAGATTGAGACAGAAGCTCAACTTCCGCCAGTACTCAGCTACAAGATGCAAGCAAAGGCTTTAAGAGTAGATCAAACAAAGAGAACGTTTTACTTGTATCAACAATAAAGGATAAGTTTTTTCTGCTGTAGTAACAAGATGTTTCTACAATAACAAATGCATTATCTGAAAGATCGCTTAAGAATAGGACAATAGTTCTGCCTTTTTTGTTCCTCGGGTGATTGATGATAGCCAGAGGAAGACATAAATCTTACTCCAAGAAGTAAAACATTACTTGTTTCAAAGTAGTTATCCATTGCAAGAAGAAAGCAAATAATAAAGGGTAGCGTGCGGAGAGGTGGGCATATTAAAAGAAAAAAGAGAGAGATCCATAGATTCTTCTTTCCATATCATTTACCAGTCGCCGTTGTTCAGTGACATGGGAAAATTACAAGAACAGAGAAGTTCAAATACCTGGGAGAATGGATCCAACCAAATGGACTGGACGAAGAAGCCAACAAGGAAATACCCATTTCTATTTTTTTACAACAAATTTTAATGCGAGCGTCTTAATTTCCATTGTAGGCGAGTTGCATACGACTGTTTATGATCGACGATAATTATAACTCTATTTTTTAAATATTCATAAATTTCTGTCGAGATGGCGCTTGACAGCTGAGCGTACTGAACAGAGCGCAGAGCACATGCACTGGGTTATTGACTTTTCCGTGAATGGATCAGAAACATTGACAATGCCATACGTTTTCAAAGCTTTGATAGAAGGTTGTCATAACCTAGCTTTATTTCAAATACAGATTGTTTATTTGTACAGTTGGTGAAGTGAATTTGCGGGAATGTGCCTTGTGGTTGTGGAATATTGGAAGTAGAAGGTGCATTGTGTTAATATGTGTGTCCGACATGTTTGATTTTGTAAACAAGTGCGAAGCTAGTGCGTTGAGCGCAGGTGCGATGCTAACATTACCTAATTGGCCAAACAATTGTATCATAATGAAAATATGAACTCTGATTGGTGAAGAACCTATACCACAATGAAACTTGAACTAAAATGAGCCTCATTAAGATTCAGTTTTCTGGCATATAATATTTATATTTCGGCATCGTCGACCATAAAATAATCATTACAATCATCATCATACACTAACGGCTAAGTCTTGTCGCTTCAGCCATTCTCCTCTCAATCCTGCTGATCTCTTCACTTCCTTGTAGTCTTTACATCCCATAGTTTATCACATCCTCGAAGTATGCTTTCCTTGGTCTTCCTCTTCCTATCTTTCCTAGTATTTTTCCTCCAGAGGTGTTTACTAGGAAGTTAGTATGTCTCAGGATATGACCCACAATTTGTATCTTCCTTCTTTCCATGTCCTTTACCAGTCTCCGTTGCTCAGTGACTTTCTTTAGAATATCTGGATTCCTATTTTTTTCTTTTAGTCCAGCATGTCCTCGTCATTTTCCTCCAAACCCACATTTCAGTTGCTTTCTGTGAGTCTCTTTCATTTTTTCAATAGTCCAGCTCTCACAACCATATAGTAGCACACTGCAGACAAAGGGGTTTTTCAAAAAGTTTCTAAACGTATATAGTTTTTTGTTAAAATATTTCTTTTATTTTGAAAGGCCTGTTTAGCAAAGGACTATTCTTCTTTTAATTTCCGTGGTATATCTATTGTCTTCAGTTACAATGTTCCCTAAGCAGCAAAAATGTTGCACTTGTTCTACTTTGGAATTTCCTGTTGTTTCCTCACATCTTTCTGCCATCTTTCCTCACAACTGTTTTTTTCTTACTATTGATATTAAGTTTGTCAATTTCAATGTATTACACAGAACACTCAGCATTCTATTTAATTCCTAGTCAGAGTCTGCTACTATGGAAATGCCATCAGCAAATCTAATACTGTGGATTATTTTTCCATTTGTTTGTATAATATGATATAAAATTTCAAACAGCACCTAGAGGTGTGGAATAAGATGGTGATTCAGAATTTGACAACTCTTCTTTCGGACCATGGTGACTATCTCATCTGGTACGGAAGTTGGAATGTGATCAATTTTTTTCGAAATTCCTCAGAAGAACGAGGTATAGCACCGCATGATCCTATTAGTAGACCTATTACATCAATGGATTTGAGCTTACATCTGTCTATGAAATAATTAACAGGAGGTTCATATATACTTCTTTTTTTCTTCATCCACTTCTTCAGCTTGTTGAAGACCAACCTCGAATTGCATCGAAGGGTCCATTTTTATTCCATGTCTAGAGGTGTTAGAATATGCAATATCAACTCTTCTAGTACCATCTTAGGAAACGCATGGGATTTCTTTGTGCACTTGCCATCCTTTCTGTCGCAAAGCATTAGCGATCTTAGAACTCACCATGTGATGGCGTGAATTACGTAGTAATGTTCCTCTATCACAGAATCCTAAGACATGTCCAAGTGATTCGTTCTCGGCGCAGTGCCTGCATCGGGTGCCGTGTAAGGATCTGCCTGGAATGATCCACAGCCTACAGCCTAACACAGAACAGGTATAATAAACGGACGATATCCTACAAGGCCAAAATCAGACGATGCACCACAGGCGTAATACCCGAGGGTTTGCACGGCTCGGAGTGTCTTATTTCGAATAAGAAAGGCGAGCAAAAGGAAAGGAAAATTCTCGGATGACAGAAAAGCACAGACAGGGCATGGAAGGTAAGACAAGAAGTAGTAAGCTACACCGAATATATCACGGATGCAATCGGAAAAACGAAGGTTGAAATTTTATGGACAATTGGACATCTAGAAGAGTGGATAAAAACCGATTGACCAGAAGGACCTTTGAATATGTCCTAGGATTAAAGGCAACCAATAAGTGGGTGGAGAAGGTCGAGGATGCAGAAGAGATTGGAATCACAGCAGAGCTGGGCCATAACAGGAAGGAATTCAGGATTCGATTCGACAATCTTCAAAATTTCCAGGAGAAGCAACTAGAGTAGGTCCTAACTGAAAGTATCCGAGGTGCAGAGAAAGATAAAAACCGAAAGAATTATAAGTTCCTGGAAGATAACAAAACACTGGCCAGAAAGCCTTTCGTTTTATGCGGCCCGCAGTTGGCCATTACAGGAAGCAGCAAAATAAAAGTATATCCTCCAAAAAATACACATTTATACAGTACAGAATATTCAAGATTATTTTCTACCTTTCAGATGTCATTATTGCTTCTGTATTGGAGATCGTGATTGGCTCAGCGGCATAGCTGCTGGCTTCAAACTCGGAAGGCTGAGGTTTGAATTCCGGTTGACCCTGGGTTGAGATTTTCATCTCAAAAACACGTGTCGTCCGACCTTAAATACCCATCCAAAACTAAAATGAGCTTGGATTGCTCCAGCGACCCCAGAAATAACTGGGATAAACTGAAGAAAGTAACTAATCACAAACCTATTTTGTACCTAACATAGTGGCACTACGCGCAAGTTACGTGACGCATGCTGAAAATCTGTTCTTGACAGCCCCTCTGTGATCTGAAGTCACACTGGTTTTCGTTCAGCTTACTCTCCAATATAATAATAATAATAATAATAATAATAATAATAATAATAATAATAATAATAATAATAATAATTCTGCAGGGTGTCAGAATTTTGTCTGTAGGATTTTAATTTTTTATAATTTTGTTTTCTCGGGAAGCCAACGACACGAAGTTGCCTTATTTAATCAGCATCAAATGCAACCGACCTCAGTCAGGATCGAACTCGCTACCTTTGGAAGCAAGGTCAGTGGTTATCCGACTGGGCCACTGAGGTGTATCACTGAAATGTGTTGCATGTAATCGATGCTGTTTTTAAATGTCAGGCCTCAGAAACATGAGCTCCGTTCGCATCTTGGCCGACATTTCACAGAATAACAAAGACGTTGTTAGGAAATAGCAGCTGAGAACCTACAGCCTACATACAACTCGGATAACTTCCAGTGTACGCCAGGGATGTATTCTAAAGTTCGGTCTACTTGCACTGTTGATGGTTAAGACTACAACTAGTTTTGCTGGCGGTAGTTTTCAGCATAATAAATTAGTTCGCAGCCTTTTCGCTTCTCTCTTGCTACGCCAAATCACTTCAGGTCCCAAGTGCGACGCGATCTAGGCAAGTATGAAGAGCTCTTATAAACTTCTTATAGGATCAAGCTATATACATGCGGTTCATTATTTTAATTGGGATAGGAGTTTACTGATCGAAAACAGATTCTCAACGCTCATTAAGAGATTGTCGGAAACTTGATATCCGTTGTTCCTGAATATTACTATGTAAATATAGTAACGCGCTTGCCATTATAGCAAATGCCAAAGGATGTGGAAGACTGCTACATAGAATTACAATGTCAGTAATTTTTATAAACAGTCTTGTTGTGTCCTCATATCGACTCCAAAAAATCTTGCCTGGTTTATTTCTCATTTTAATGATTTAGTTTCCAACAAATCATAACCTCCAGTTGAATCGGCCCTTTGGAAAAGGGCACCTGTCCTTAAAAGTAATTTCTACAGGAGAGGCAAAAATCTGAATAAATCGTAAAAGGGTGGAACTATTGAACTGTATTTTGGCACTGCCTACAAGAAGTAAAATTATGTTATTCACATAATACTAATTTCAAATCAATACTAGAATGGGAAGATTTGAAATCTATTATTTAGAGATGTACCCTTTTCCAAATGAATGTAGTTTTCTTCTAAATTATACACTTTTATAAATCCTGCCTTGAAATTTTGTCTTAAACTACACAGTTCAAAAAATTAAGGGAACGTGTTTTGTAACGTCTGTATATGATCCTTAATTTTGTAGATGGGGTTCCAATGGTGGTACAGCGTACCTTGAGACCTTAGCTACTCAGGGTATGTCAAATCGAATTATACTCCATCTGTAGGCGAAGCCATACATTAAAATGTCATGTGACCCCTCGGAACAAAGTGTCTCGTTGTGAGGTATACAGACTACTGCGATCATTTGAGCACGTTGTACGTAAACCAGCACATCCCATGATACATCTTAACGAGGTTCAAGTCGCAAGGACCGTCACTTTAATCCAAAAAGGATGGACTTTTCGTCGTGTTGCTGTGGATCTCAGTATCTCTCCGTCAGTTATTCAACGCTTGTGGAATCGCTACAGTGAGACAGGCCAGTTCACAAGGAGGGTTGGACAAGATCGTAGACGCATGACAACCCCACAGAATGACCGATATCTGACCATCTGTGCGTTGCGGCGTCGTTCAGCAACTGCCAGAGAACTGCAACAGGACCTCAGGGGGGTCACTGGTGTCACGATGTTTGACCGGACAGTAAGGAACAGGTTAAGGGAAGTGTCCTTACGCCCCAGACGTCCTGATCGAGTGCCCCGTTTAAAGCAGAAACATCGCGCATCTTGCCTTCTGTTTGCCCGCACCCATGTCAATTGGCAACTTCGCCAATGGAGACCTGTGTTGTTCACAGACGAGTCCAGATTTCCCCTGACACAGCGTGATGGACGTCAACGTGTATGGAGACGCCGTAGTGAGCAGTACATGCCAAATGTCCAGGAAGGCGACCGATTCGGGCAAGGTTCTGTGATAGTGTGGGTTGGCATCAGTACTGACGGCCGTACGGATCTAGTCGTCGTCCGTGGTAATCTTACCGCTGCGGGATACATCGATCAGATACTGCTACAGCATGTGTTGGTTGCTGCATACGGTGTTGGCCCTGAATTTGAACTAATGGAGGACAGTGGCAGGGCTCATATAGCGCGCATTACCAGAGCTGTCTTGCGAGAACTGGACATTCAAGAGGTGGAATGGCCAGCAGTTACTCCCGACCTTAATCCCATCGAGCATGTGTGCGATAGGCTTGACAGAAGTGTTCGTAGGCATCCTGTTCCACCACAGGCCCTCCAAGACTTCGAACAGGCTCTCATTGAAGAATGGGACCTGATACCGCAACGTGACCTCCATCGATTTATACGGAGCATGCCACGTAGGTGCCAAGCTGTGATAAATGCTCGTGGAGGACTTACACCATATTGAAGCTCTACATCTGTGATAAAACTCCACCTTTGAGGACTGCTATCACTTTGTTTTCGCCCCTATTTGGACCTTTCCGTTTGTGTTCTGAAAATGAACGTGAATCCATTGATGTTCTTTTGTATACTTCAACGGTAAAGAAGAAAGGTTTAGTTGTTAATACACATGAGTGTGAGGTATTATTTTGTGGAACATGGCATACGTTCAAAAACATGTTCCCCTCATTTTTTTGAACTGTGTATATTTTAGCGTTCATCAAACCTGCTTCGTTTAGAAATCAAAGAATTAGGCCTATTAGAAATTCCAGCGATACGCTTTATTAATTTTCATTAAAGAAAGAAGTAATATTTTTCACTATATCTTTTATTACTGCTGAAAAAACTTAAATATGTTATCTGATAGCATATTCATTATAATATAAACTTATAGATTAGTAGCTGTTGTGGACTCGGAGTTGACAAACATGCATCAGATATAAACGATTACTTCAACTCGAAGAATACTTCTCATAGTATTAATACCAAGCATCCACCATAGACTTTCTATATATCTAGAGCCTAATTACATCCTCATGCAATTCCTTGCAAACCATGGCTGCTTTAGATCATACCTTCACAGAATAAATATAATTACACTCTACGACCGTCCAGAGAAATCAAGACAAGCAGCTCTCCACCTCACGCCAGAACGTATCTTGTTTGCGAGGGAATGTCTTGAGACATTTCCTCTGTCTCAAGTGCTTAAACATCACATCGCCACTGTCAGCATTTCAAGCTTCATTTCATCCATCTTCCGTAAGCTTCAAGAATAGCAATATTACACAAACTCTGTAAATATCCCGTGGTATACCAAAAGATGAAACACGGGTGGTGTCTTTTTATTTGCAAAGTAAAATAATCTTAGCCAGTGGTATGAAGTTATTAAGAAGTGTAATAAGAAAGACAAGAAAAGGACAGGTTCAGAAATACGGTTATCGGAAAGGAAATCGAAGTAGAAAATCTGTCAGACAGAATGGAGAAAAAACCATATCTGAGCTGATTTAGACTTGTTAAGAGGATGAAAAAGGGAAGCATAGCGAAGCGAATGATGAAGGCTAAGATTGAAGGAAAGAGAACGGGAGGTAGACGCAGATTAAGATGGTTGAAGTCGATCGAGAAGAGCATAATAAGACGACATCTGGATTGAAACATTGAGGAGTGGTTGGATAGAGAAAGATGGAAAAGCGCCATTGAGATCCTGACCTTACTGGAGCTGAAAAAGGGAAATTGTTGTTGATGATGATGATGATGATGATGATATTCGAGTATGGACGTTCCGAACATTACACACAATCTAGCTAAGGACTAGACCACGAAGTTTTATAACTTAAGAATTTTAGAGTGCTCTCCTCGCACGTATAGAGAAAAGGCTAGAAGCTAAGAAGACTTCCTGTAATGAAGTAGGAGAAGTGAGGGTTCATGGACCTGTGATTCATCATACAGCAAAAAGCTTTCAGTATTAACTTTCTTGATGCATTCCTTATTTGTGAGTCACCGCGACTGCAGAGGTAAAGTTACCTCCTCGAGCAATGTTTGGAACTACGAGAACATTCGCCTAACCTGAAACAGTGTCAAGTTTCCGAAGGACAAGCAACGAGTGAGGAGGAACGAGCTGCTTTGAAGTTAAATCCAAGGTGCTGATCAAATGAGCAATGGATTAATAGATACCATTAATACGAAGCTTCTGTAGCTGTTAAAACGAAAGTAACAAGTTTAAACAGTTTTGAATGCTAAATATCTCTTGATGAACAATATTACTGAGCTCGATATGTGCGGTCAGTATCCAGTATTCGGGATATAGTGGGTTCGAACCCACTGTGGGCAGCCCTGAAGATGGTTTTCCGTGGTTTCCCATTTTCACACCGGGCAAATGGTGGGGCTGTGCCTTAATTAAGGCCACGGCCGCTTCCGTCCCACTCCTAGCCCTTTCCTGTCCCATCGTCGCCATAAGACTTGTTTGTGTCGGTGCGACGTAAAGTAACTAGTAAAAAGAAAAGTGATGTATTACATGATTAGGTTGCTTCCGGCTCGTTGACTGAATGGTCAGCGTAATAGCTTCGGTTCAAAGGGCTTCGAGTTTGATTGTTAGTCGGACCTGGGATTTTAAATACGAATGGATAATTCTCTTACTCGAGGAGTGGATGGTTTTGTTCTTCTAATACAGTCCTACCAACCCCCGTGGAAACACACGCACGATAGTGAATATATCCCTCCACGTAAAGTCGGCTTGAGGAAGAGCATCCTACCGTAAAGATGGGACAGATCGACATGAAGTATCGACCCCAATAAATTGGGGAAAAGGCAAGCAGGAAGAAGATTGGGAGCATGGGTTGGCGACCACGGGCCCTGAGCTGAGTCCTGGTATTGTTTCCACTTACTTGTGCCAGGCTCTTCACTTTCATCTATCCTATTCGACCTCCCTTGGTCAACTCTTGTTCTTTTCCTACCCGTCGGTATTAGGTATCGAGGGCTAGGGAGTCTTTCATTTTCACGCCTTTCGTGGCCCTTCACTTTCTTTGGCCGATACCTTCATTTTTCGAAGTGTCGGATCCCTTCCATCCCCCCCCCCCCCGATTAGTGTCATATAGGCTAGAGGATGGTTGCCTAGTTGTACTTCCCCTTAAAACAATAATCACCACCACCACCACCACTGTGGTTGCGTTGCACACACACACTTTTTTTACATTATTTGGCTTTACTTCACACTGACACAGATAGGTCTTATGTCGCCGATGATTTAGGAAAGGGCTAGGAGTGGGACGGAAGCGGCCGTGGCTTTAATTAAGGTACAGCCGCAGCATTTGCCTTGAAACCACGGGAAAACATTTGGAGTGCCGGCAGTTGGGCTTGAACCCTCTATCTCCCGAATGCAAGCTCACAGCTGCGCGCCCCAAACCGCACGGCCAATTCGCTCTGTACATACAAACGTATTTTATTCCTAAATGTTTCCTTGTCTTTGAACAATGTCGAAGCGTGTGCTGACAAAGACTAACTTTGTAAGGACCGAGAGAGTGGCTGCATGGTTTGGGCTTCCTTCGCACTCCTAGTCCTTTCCCATCCCATCATCGCCATAGAGCCAATCTGTTTGTGTGCGACGTGAAGTGAATTAAAGGAAAAGGACCCGAGAAATAATTTATTGAAAATCCTGCATCACATGTGCTTGAACCATCTTCAAAGTCATCTTCCGATTGTAAGAGAGTTCAGTTAGTTGGTCAGAAGGCAAACTGTTGAAAGTGAAAAGTGAAAATATTCCTTTACTCGTGTCTTTATCTGTCAACCATTTGGACACACAATGAGAAATATTGAGACCAAGCGAGTTGGCCGTGCAGTTAGGGTCTTGTTGGTGTTTGCTGGTATTCGGGAGATGGTGGGTTCGAATCCCACGGTTGGCAGCTCTGAAAATATGGGCGAAGTGTCTTTCCAGCTGTTGAACAGATTCTTCACTCGAATACTTACGGAGTTCCACCGTGATGAAGTCTTTTCCACCAGCCTTGTTGTTTTTCAACTCTTCTGTTATAGTTGTGATTTCTTCATGGTCAGGAGGATGTGAATTTTGAAGTTTATGCGTAGGTGCTTCGAAAGATAGCCCTTCTTCTGGTTGATCACTGTTCAAATGTTCTTTGAAGTATTGAGCGAAGTGCATACAGATTTTCTTGTTAGTCATGGTGAATAGCCTTGGTTATCCTGGAAGCACATGTTCTTTGGCGTGAACCCCGTAATCTTCTTCTTGAAAAGCTGATAAAATCACTCTTGTTGTTCTTAAAATATTCCTCTACAGGTCCTACCAAAAGTTTAAGGACACCTGCATATTTCATGAACATGATACTTGTCCTTAAATTTTGGTCTTAGGCATACGACGTTTTACGGGGAACTAGAGGAACATTTGCTGAAATTTTCATTAAAATATCATTCTTTGTTTTGAAGTTATTAAATTTTATGTTTATAACAATTGGAAATAAAATAGGTGTTTTTTAATACTTGAGGACATCTGGACAGTACAATATGGCAATTTAATAATCTTTGTTATGGAGAAACACAGATACCTGTATAATATTTATAATTGTAATACAGCAGCAGAATATGTTTCTATTTAAAAGTATTCTCCGTTTTATAGCTCGCAATAAAACCACAGGAAGTGGTAAAAAAAGAAACATTCCTTGACCTTGCCTGGACAGGAGACCTCTGAAGCTACGGAGATAATTTGTGTGTTAAGTTGTAGTGTAAATATCCCTCTAAAATGTAACACACAATTGATCCCGGTAGCTTCAGAGGTCTCCTGTCCAGGCAAGGTCAAGGAATGTTTGTCTTTTTACCAGGTTCTATTGCGAGCTATAAAACGGAGAATATTTTTAAGTAGAAACACTTAATGCACATCTGCATCCCATTTCAATACTTACCTTACGTCCCCCTGTGGGTGGGGGAGATAGAATAACATCAACGATATCCCCTGCCAGTCGTAAGAGGCGACTACAGGGGGTGTCAACTTGGTAGTGTGCGTTAGCGACCACGGTTGTTCCCCTAGCTGAGTCTGTCGTTGCTTCCACTCATTTTTGTCAGGTACCTCTCTCTTATCTTTCGAACCCGAACTCACTTGGTCAACTCTTGTTCTTTTCCGACCCCGATGGTGTTAGGTTTTCGGACCTTGGGGAGTTTATTATCTTCACGCCGTTCGTGGCCCTTTCCTTTCATTTGCCGATACCTTCATTTTTCGAAGTGTCAGACCTCTTCCATTTTCCTTCTGATTAGTGTTGTAGAAGATGGTTACCAAGTTGTTCTTTCTCTTAAAACAATAATCACAACCACCACCACCACCACCACTTAATCTTACGTAGCAGGGACGGGACCTGGCAACCCTCTCGACCATTTGGCTTGTGGAGTGAGTTTTCAGCAGCGATTTGTGTAATATTAAAATATCGTTTATCTATTAAGTTAAAATGAAATTGTTTTTTAATTATTAATGTTACCGTGTTTTGGTGGTAGTTATGCATGAAAGAAGGTGCTGGGTGGTGAAGGGGTCTCAAGCTACTAAAGTGAAATTAATTTTAAAATTTAACAAGGTTATATTTTCTTTTCAAAATTAGGTAACAACAAATAGAACAGGTACTTAGTAGCCGAAACACGATTGACAATTACATTTACATAGGTACCCCATTTGGGGCTTCAAAAAGTCAGAAACATAATTCTTGAGCCATGAGCCCAACCTTACAATGAACACCATACAACAAAGGGGCCGAAAACCCCCAAACATGCCAGAAACACCGGCTTCCAATTACATCCAAAAACCTCCTTGAGGCAGAAACACAATTTTCAAAAAGGGCAATTTCCCCTTAAAATACAAGCCTATCATAGGCCACTCCGAACTCCACCTTTAAGCCGTCCTCAAAGGACATATACACAGGAGCAAAATACCCAATCTACTGAGGTCTGTTAAATGACAAGAAAGTTAATACATGACCTCTAAAATCACAATTTGAGAGGAGGCGAACTTGCACTCCTAATACACTTTGTCTTTAAGACCTATTTTGGCTCTAAGGCCACTGATGCAAGGGCTAATCCCATACTACAGAGGTGACTTAAGAAACTACTAACTTACATTACTGAAGAATAGGTTGCGAAAAAATAAGTTCACCTCAAACAATGTGAGTGGGAGCTCGAGAGGGTTAACACTCTCTATCCCAGTATGTCGCTTTACAAGAGAATAGAAGAAAAGAGAAGTTACATTTTAGGAAAAGGTTACATAGGGGAACGCTTAGAACCTGCCCCGAAAGTTAAACTGCTGAGCTGGCAAAGAAAAAATTTATTAATCGGCCATTACCTTATTGTTGACCGCTGCCGAGGAAAGAGGCGCTTCCCGCCTCCCGCTATGTACTTAATACACTGAAATATGGAACAGAAGTGGCTCGGAGACCCTAAGATCAGCAGTTTAAATACTCTCGCAGAAAGTTCTAGACGTTAGGGGAAAGAAAACACCCTCCCACAAAGATTTTATTGGGTAGGACCCCGCAACAGATTCAAGTTGGGGAAAGATACACCAGATTGGTCAGAAATTAATTGAAAAAATTCGTGATTGGATACCTTCAAAACAAGGGGAAGAAAGGGGTAAATATTGCCAACTTAAACAATGACAGAAAGAAATTTAACAAAGAACAAACTCCTGAAATTAAATTTTCTCCAACAAAATAGTTCTTTGACTCCGCACTAGGGTGCACTATTGTTGATCTTCAGTAGTGTCCTCTAGAAGAGAAAGTTCACACTTCTTAATACAAGCAAGACAAAAGTACGTCGAAAATGACACAGTTCACAAACTCAAAATTTTCCAGGTAGTGACATCTTCTGAGAAATTTGGAAATTAAGACCGTAGATAAAGTTCAGACTTCCTCCAGAAGAGGAGTTTCAACTGGCGCAACTTTTAAATAAACGGTGTGGAGGTGTACCGCCCGGTACAGACCTCCCCCCCCAAAAGTTCCTCCACGGGGTAACACAGAAGAACATAAACTTTTGTTTGAAAATAAGTTCCAAGTTTTGATGTTGAAATTAAGATAACTTGCAGAAGTATTTGAGAAATTTCTTAATTCGGTTCCAAAATTTTGTTGTTGGAGGTGAAGTGAAGTCTTTAGGTTTATAGAAGTTGAATTTCTGAAGATAAGCTTTTACTACTTAAAAGTGAAGGAAAAATTTGCAATGTCCATCAGATATTGCTGTTGAATTCCCAAATGTAGTTATCTCTTATAGTAACTGTCCATGTAGTTGATGTTGATGAAGTTGGATGGCCGGACCGGCCGTTGCAGCTTGCGTCCAAAAGGAGGCCGCTCGGACCCCTCAAGTACCCTGAGATACCGCTCGCCCGCACTAAGAGGGGAGCAGAGGTGTTGAAGCACGCCGCGCCCGCGGTGAACATATACAGGCTGCGGGCAAGTAGCAGGTCGTGCGCCGCACATCAGCCTTGGCCGGGAGGAGAGCTCCGGCTCGCCGTGCACATGTCGTCCTCGCTGGAGAGGAGGGGGCCCATCCCCCTCCCCAGTTGCTGCACGGCGCTGCGCGGCTGCGGGGGCACTGAAACATTAAGGCTAGGCGGCAGAATTGTGTTGGACCATCGTCTTTTTGAAGGCACAGGCATTATGGAGAGGTTGAGGGGCCAGCGGCGTGTCGATATCCGTGGCATTTAATCTTATGAAGCCACAGTGTAAGGTGGAGCAGGAGACGGGAGCGTGGTAATGGCCGTGGCAAGAACAGGATGGCAGTTTAACGGATCGGGGCGGGTTTTACAAAAGGCTTACATCTAAAACCAAAATATTATAGAAGGGGCAGAATGCCATAAAAGTGAAACTCAAAAAAAAAATATAACCTTCATATCCTTTCAAAATAATATGAAGCAAGTTAACACAAAATTACACCGGTTTCACCTGGGACAGGTGAACCCTAAATATCCTCTCGGTGGCTGGATTACTTAACAATAAGGTAACCGGCGTAAGAAAATCGAGAATGATACAAGGCCCATGAAATCTGGGGGCAAGCTTGCCCGCGGGAACAAAATTTTTGACCATAACCTGGTCACCTACCTTCAAAGGGGTGGGTCTCCGTCCACGATCATACCTTTCCCTAACCTTTTCATGAGACACTTTAAGATTGGCTTTAGCCTTCTTCCAAAGATCTTTAATGTTGTCCGGATCTATTATCTCGGGTAGAATGTCATTCAGAGACCAGAGGTTAGAGAGCGGCGAGTTGGGAACAAACTTGAACATTAAAGAAGCTGGAGTGAACTTGTGAGATTCATGAACCGCCGAATTCAAAGCAAAAGCTATCCAATGCAGGGACGTGTCCCACTTGGAAGGATCTTCATGATGATAGGCAATGAGTGCGGACCTGAGATTACGGTTAACCCGTTCAGCCAGAGATGGTTGAGGGTAATAAGCAGAAGTAGTTACATGAGAGATGGATAAGTCAAAACAGAATTTACGAAATAAATTAGATGTAAAAGCCTTAGCATTATCGGAAACTATGTATTGACAAGGACCAAAAGAAGCAAAGATAGTATTAAGACAAGAAATGGTGGACTGAGCGGTAGCCAGCTTAGTCGGAAATAACCAGGAAAATCTAGTAAAACCATCTACACATACAAAGATGAACTTGTTGGCATATACAGGCGCTCCATGGGGCGCGACGCTTGATGGGAAGACAAAAGACCTACCTTAGTGGACATGGTCGGTTTACTAAGCAAACAGGATTTACATGCCTTTACTAATTCACGGATTTCACCGTCCATACCTTTCCAGATGAACATATCACGAATCTTTTCACGAGTTTTAAAGATACCAAGATGCCCTCCTAATGGGGTCTCATGATAATACTTGAAGATCATAGGTACAAGAACCGCTGGAACAACAACTTTCATCATCTTATCATGCCTCGAAGGGCAACATAGAACTCCATTCCTCAGAACATAAGGGACAACATGTTCCCCAGAAGAAAGGGTTTCCATTATCGGAGCCAGCGTCGGATCTTCACGTTGGTATTTCTCGATATCCCTAAACAGCATGGGAACATCTGTTAGGATGGCATTAACCTCAGATAGCATGGACTCGGGAGGTGATGGACTGTCGACCTGTTCATGCTTCTCAACGTCGTCTGAAAACATACGGCTGAGTCCATCAGCGACAACATTTTCGGTACCTCGGATATGCCTGACATTGAATTGGAAGGCAGAAATACGGATGGCCCAACGGGCTATACGACCAGTACGACGCGGCCTACCTAAGACCCAGCTTAATGCTTGATTATCTGTCTCCAGGTCGAATTTGACATGTTCCAGATAGAGACGGAACTTTTCTAAGGCAAATAAGACTGCCAACCCTTCGAGCTCATAGATGGAATACTTGGCTTCTTGAGCCGATAGAGTCCTAGATGCATAGGCGATGGGTCGCCTCCCTAGTTCAGTCTCTTGAAGAAGGACTGCCGCTACCGCCGACGACGACGCGTCCGTTTGGACGATGAATTTCTTTGAGAAATCAGGCATGGCAAGGACAGGGGCATTACAGAGAGCTAATTTCAGATCTTCAAAAGCGGCTTGTTGAGAAGGTCCCCACTCGAATTTGATGCCTTTCCTACGAAGAAGGTTCAATGGCGCCGCTCTATTAGCAAAGTTAGGAATGAACTTTCTGAAGAAATTCACCATACCGATGAACCTGGCGATACCTTTAATGTCCTTGGGAGGTTTAAAATCACGGATGGCCTGTGTTCTAGAATGATCGACTGCTACACCATCAGGTGACACAATATGCCCTAGGAATGACATAGAGGGCTTAGCAAAAGCGACCTTGGACAACTTGACAGTTAACCCAGCCTTACGAAGGCGATTCAGAACTTCTCGCAGATGATCTAGATGTTCTTCAAAGGTCTCCGAAAACACGACGACATCATCCAAGTAGTGATATAAGTACTCAAATTTGATGTCGGAGAAGACCCTATCTAGTAGCCTAGTGAGTACAGCTGCTCCCGTGGGGAGCCCGAAAGGTACGCGGTTGTATTCATATAAATTCCAGTCCGTGGCAAACGCTGTAAGGTGTTTAGACTCTTCAGCAAGGGGAATTTGATTATAGGCCTGATTCAAGTCCAAGATAGTAAAGAACTTGGCCTTACGAAACCATGAAAAGCAAGAATGAAGGTCGGGAAGGGGCACAGATTGTAACACCACCTTCCGATTGAGAGCCCTGTAGTCAATTACAGGCCTGAAGCCCCCTTGGGGTTTCGGGACTAGAAAAATAGGCGAAGAATACGCTGACTTAGAGGGCCTAATAATACCATCCTTCAACATCTGATCGATGATTTCTTTCAGAGCCTTCATTTTAGGTGGAGATAGCCTATACGGTGGAAAACGGACAGGAATCGAATCCGTGACCTCAATTTTGTATTCGATCAGGTCAGTAACGCCAAGAGTATCAGAGAATACCTCGGGAAACGACTGACACAGTTTGCGAATACTATCAGCCTGCTCCTCAGGTAGATGTCTAAGGTCTAACAACATCTCATCCTGGGTAGGCGAAATAGAAGAACATGACACAGAATTACACTTTAATAGTGGAATTTTACAACTAGAAGCAAATTTGAATGTGCACGACCTAGACTGGAGATCGAGCACAAGACCAGTGTGAGAAATAAAGTCAGCTCCCAATATAATGGGGCAAGACAATTGCTTGGCCACAAACAATTTAATTTTCCATGTAAATTTAAAAATACGAATTTTGACCAGTAAGGAACCTGGAATTTCTAATGGAGATGTATTAGCAGAAACACATTTCACAGGAGAAGAGTCATAGACAGGTAGGTTACAAACAGACTTCAATTTCGAGTACCATTCAGCCGAAATAATGGAACAAACACTGCCTGAATCTAATAGAGCTGTTATAGGTTCGTTATTTACCTCAATCTTAAGGAAAGGAACAGGTGCGGGGGTATCCGCCGCAATCTTAAGACACTCTTTGGGGCATTCAAAGGACAGATTAGCAGATTTAACGTTCCCAGGATTTTCGATCTGCTTACCAGGGGCTGAGCCTCGGGAAGATGAATTAGTTGACTCAGCCGAAGCCACTAGTCACTTTTGATTGTTGTTGGAAGTTACCCCAGAAGTTGAGCAGGAGGGGGTGCTATTCGAATTGGGACAATTCTTGGCGATATGTGAGAAAGCCCCACATTTAAAACAGCCTTGTGATGAACCAGCTCCATTATTTGCCCTACTAGACTTGATCAGAGGACACTTATTGCGCAGGTGGTCAGGCGCCCCGCACGCATAACATTTACGGGGATTGACTGGTCGACGAGGTGGAGGCCGAGTGTTACTAAAGGAAGGCGGGGGTTCTTTCGCGACACGCAAAGAATCGGCGTATCTAACTCCTTCCGCCGAGACGGCCAACGCTTCAAGTTCCGAGAAGGTTTGTGGGCACGCCGCGAAACACAAATATGACCTATAGGGAGGTGAAATTCCCTCTACAATAGCCTGCACAATCTGATCTTCAGGAAAATGAAGGGCAAATACCCTAGTATGAAACTTAATGTCCTGTATGAAATCAGCCAAGTTTTCATCCAAGCGCTGTACCCGATAATAGTATTTCTGAATCAGAGATGACCTCGCGCGGGCAGGAATGAAATTTGCAAGCAAGTGTGCGTGAAAATCTTCAATAGATGACTGTTCAGCAATAGCTCTTACTATTTTATCTGAGAGAACACCAATAGCATAAGGATAGATTATTTGTAAAATTTGACAAAGGGGAAAGAGAAAACACAAGGGCGTGATCCTGAAATTCAACTAAAAATCTTAAAAATGAAATAACTTCACTGGTGGTGTTGACAGAAAACTTAGAGATACCTCTTAGCAACATTGCCAATGGATGAGGCAAGCTGCTAAACCCGGGTGACATAGTAGGTAGAGGTTTCAGGGGCAAAGAAGTTAATTCAGAACGGATGTTACTCAACGATGCACGGCGTTCAGACTCGTTGTCCAATGGGGCAGAGATAGTTTGAGCAGAGGGGGTTTTCCTATTTACTTCTCCCTTAGGAGACTCTTCCTCACTACCTACATTCACTATGGTGGGTTGATCAGATTTGGGAGGAATTTCCCCAGTTAACAATTGAGTGACTTTACTAGACAATTCAGAAATAGTTTCAAGGAGCGTATTAGCTTCCTTCCTCTGAACGTCATTCACCTTTAGAGACAACAGATCATTAACTCTATTTGAAAAACGATATAGCCTGCCTTGCACACGCTTAATTTGATTAGGAGACGGATCATTTTCATCAAAAAAACTAACGACCGATGCTAGCCCAGTAATGTTCTCGACGATCGTGGAAAGAGAGTCATCAATTTCTTTCTCTCCCAAATTGGGGATGGAAATGGGCAAATCAAGGGAGTCTCTAAGCTTGTTAGTGTCGATAGCAACCGTGCCTCCAGATTGCACGTTTCTAATAGTTAATTCGTAGATCAACTCCTCTTTGCGCAAGTAGTTAAGGAGGAGAACATCGCGAGGGCCGGGCATGATAACAGAACAATTTTGAAAAACCTCAATAAAAAATTTCCAGCAACTGAGAAAATGGTTAGAGTTCGGATCAAAACAGAGCTTAGCCGTCAAAAGGGGCTAAATTGAGACCCATTCAACCACGCTCTGCTACCACTTGTTACCGTGTTTTGGTGGTAGTTATGCATGAAAGAAGGTGCTGGGTGGTGAAGGGGTCTCAAGCTACTAAAGTGAAATTAATTTTAAAATTTAACAAGGTTATATTTTCTTTTCAAAATTAGGTAACAACAAATAGAACAGGTACTTAGTAGCCGAAACACGATTGACAATTACATTTACATAGGTACCCCATTTGGGGCTTCAAAGAGTCAGAAACATAATTCTTGAGCCATGAGCCCAACCTTACAATGAACACCATACAACAAAGGGGCCGAAAACCCCCAAACATGCCAGAAACACCGGCTTCCAATTACATCCAAAAACCTCCTTGAGGCAGAAACACAATTTTCAAAAAGGGCAATTTCCCCTTAAAATACAAGCCTATCATAGGCCACTCCGAACTCCACCTTTAAGCCGTCCTCAAAGGACATATACACAGGAGCAAAATACCCAATCTACTGAGGTCTGTTAAATGACAAGAAAGTTAATACATGACCTCTAAAATCACAATTTGAGAGGAGGCGAACTTGCACTCCTAATACACTTTGTCTTTAAGACCTATTTTGGCTCTAAGGCCACTGATGCAAGGGCTAATCCCATACTACAGAGGTGACTTAAGAAACTACTAACTTACATTACTGAAGAATAGGTTGCGAAAAAATAAGTTCACCTCAAACAATGTGAGTGGGAGCTCGAGAGGGTTAACACTCTCTATCCCAGTATGTCGCTTTACAAGAGAATAGAAGAAAAGAGAAGTTACATTTTAGGAAAAGGTTACATGGGGGAACGCTTAGAACCTGCCCCGAAAGTTAAACTGCTGAGCTGGCAAAGAAAAAATTTATTAATCGGCCATTACCTTATTGTTGACCGCTGCCGAGGAAAGAGGCGCTTCCCGCCTCCCGCTATGTACTTAATACACTGAAAGATGGAACAGAAGTGGCTCGGAGACCCTAAGATCAGCAGTTTAAATACTCTCGCAGAAAGTTCTAGGCATTAGGGGAAAGAAAACACCCTCCCACAAAGATTTTATTGGGTAGGACCCCGCAACAGATTCAAGTTGGGGAAAGATACACCAGATTGGTCAGAAATTAATTGAAAAAATTCGTGATTGGATACCTTCAAAACAAGGGGAAGAAAGGGGTAAATATTGCCAACTTAAACAATGACAGAAAGAAATTTAACAAAGAACAAACTCCTGAAATTAAATTTTCTCCAACAAAATAGTTCTTTGACTCCGCACTAGGGTGCACTATTGTTGATCTTCAGTAGTGTCCTCTAGAAGAGAAAGTTCACACTTCTTAATACAAGCAAGACAAAAGTACGTCGAAAATGACACAGTTCACAAACTCAAAATTTTCAAGGTAGTGACATCTTCTGAGAAATTTGGAAATTAAGACCGTAGATAAAGTTCAGACTTCCTCCAGAAGAGGAGTTTCAACTGGCGCAACTTTTAAATAAACGGTGTGGAGGTGTACCGCCCGGTACAATTAACACTGTACATTTGAATCATATTTTCTTTTCTTTCCACTGTTTAATTTTGATATGTAAATAACAGCACAAAATATCTACAACAATTCAAAAGAGGAAAAAGGAAAAGAACGAAACTATCAGATAGGCAGGGAAGCTAAAATAGGCAAAATAAAAACGTGTCCTACCGTTCCCAAACGTACGGAAATCTGTTTGTGTCTATTTGACACTTCGATATAAACACCCAAATAAAACAGGCTTTTTGTCGAACTTCCGGACTCTAATTGTCAGTAACTTAGCTCCAGATATTTTTTTCACTAATTTGTTGGTTAAAGACGTTCGCGTGCGTATTTGAACAATTTATATGGAACTCCAGAATCATGTTGTATTTATACGTACAATCATTTAGTGCATTTAATTAAATTTGTCTTCCCGTTACGTACTTTCCTTATTTTAAGATTTCTCAAGCTAGGATGCACTGTAGTTATGAGAGCAATAAAATGAACTTTAGTATTTCGCTAATTACGTACTGTACTCCTTCCCATATTATTTAAAGACAACATTTCTCCGATTCGGAATACGTTTTCAATTATTTACTCACGCCTCCTTCAGTGGTTTCCTTGCGCGCTGTTAGAATGGAGTGCAAGCTGTAAACAACTCTTAGACATTTCATCTTTATGTAAATGGAGTAATTTATTCTCGCTAGGAAAATTTGCATGTGCGTTGTAGCGTGGGAGCTCCTTCAAGGTGATGTTAAATTAAAAACCTATTATTTATGGATTCAATTATTTTTAAGCTAGACAACAAAACAGTCTTGTGAACGTTTTGAATAATAGCAAAACTTGTTTTATCCTTCAGTAAGAATGCCACTGTTATTATATAAGGTATTGCGTTTAATTTCAGATCTCTGGTGACACATTTGGTGTTCCCCCGACAAAATTCATTAAAACACAGCCATAGACGTTCAGGAGAGATCCAAGTTTACTCTGCCATGTAATTTGCCTAGAGTGGAACGGAACGTCGAAATTGACGAGCAGACAGCCAGATGGCGTCAAATTAAAGTGTCTGCACGCGGTAGCTGAGGCCATACGATGATGATGTTGATTATTATTATTATTATTATTATTATTATTATTATTATTATTGTTGTGTTGTTGTTGTTGTTGTTTTGTTATGCCCATTCATAGAACGCGTTGGAACTTGTTCGTTGACTTGATGCCTTTGCCTTCCTATTCTTCCAAAATCTCTCCATAAACTCACTATGTTGCCTCTTCCGTTCTTCTGACCACTTTGTACAGTCCTGCTGCTAGTTTTGATCACAAATGTGTGTTTATTTACTGAGGTCCTGAGGACTTGGCGATTTTTCATGATGTCTTCCCCGATGTTCAATTCATTTAGGTCTCCTCTTGTTTCCTCCAGCCAGTATGCTCTCCTCTTTTGAGAATTTATTACCGTAACAATCGAGGTTTAGGAAACTTACATAATAATAATAATGCTATTTGCTTTACGTCCCACTAACTACTCTTTTACGGTTTCCGGAGACGCCGAGGTGCAGGAATTTAGTCCCGCAGGAGTTCTTTAACGTGCCAGTAAATCTACCGACACGAGGCTGACTTATTTGAGCACCTTCAAATACCACCGGACTGAGCCAGGATCGAACCTGCCACATTGGGGTCAGAAGGCCAGCGCCTCAACTGTCTGAGCCACTCAGCCCGGCTAACTTACATACAGTACTGCATATGTACCTCTTAACTTGGCCGATAGATGGTACAAGTTAACAGCGGAAAAAGATGAAATACTACAAGTGATGTAATTGTGAGACACTTGAAATTGCTAGTATCCACACTCAGATCAAATTTTCCTCCTCTGGTTGAGAAAATCTTGTGCATCAGAAAGTCCTACTTTGAAACTGAACAAGAACTGCCCTCCCTCGAGGAAGATCAACTAACCGAAGTATCTTGGCAGAGAGAAAGTGAAAAATAAATTTTAAGTGTGATATGGGTGGAGAATCAGATGGAGTGGCAGGAAGTTCCATGAATGTCTCACAACTCCACGCCTCTGATCGACTTTTGTTTCCTTGATATCCCCTATACCCTACAATTTCTAGAAAGGAAATACTACTTTTACTGTCTTTCATGACAACATACCTATGTGAATGTGTCTTTTCTTCTCTCCCACAAATGAAAACGAAGTACAGATACAGAGCTAACGTAGAGGCTGATCTTCGGTTCGAGTGGCTACGCTTGTAAAACGCTTGGTCTTTGGAAAACAGCACCATTAGTATCTAATAAACTACAGTAATAACAATCTGCAATGTTCATTCATTTTACATGATCATTTTTGTCCATCTAGAAATGTTTTCAACATTAAAATGGATATAATCATGAATGTAGTTTTTATGAAAATAAGGGTAATGAGATTTTCTACAAAATTTATGAAAAAATTTGAATGACAATAATTGAACTTTTCTTGTCAAAAACCTATTTTAACAAATATCATGATTATAGACTACTTCATACTTACATGCTGTGGGTAGCAGCTGTAAAAAATGTCACTTGAGTAGTTCCCGAAGTGACCCTTCCGACAGCTTGGAGTGAATTTCTAGCCTTAAAAAATATCGCAAGGAATAAACTGTTATAAAACATTAACCATGAAGTATAACCAGTAACTAATAAGCTGCAGTACTAACAATCTTAATATTCATTCATTGCACATTATCATTTTTATCCACCTGGAATAATGTTTCTGTCCAAATTATGATGGCAGAAATAGTTATGTTCCACTACTTAACTGTGGTCTTCACGGACATGTGCTCTTATAACAGTTTTTAAAAGTTATGAAATTAATGTATTGAAAATATACCAATTAGAATTTGACTCGCTTACCGTACAACCTGTTTTATATTTTCCCTTAGGTTAAAATATGTCGGAGCCAAGGTTCCTGAAGGGCTTTTTAAAACAATATTTTGGGTTCCTAGGGTTGGGAAAACTGCCTAGAGGCTCAACTGAAAATTTAAAATAAAATAGACATTGAAACATTTTGAATATGGCAAGGCAAAAGAGAAATAAAGTACTGTCACTATTGTGTAATGTTTCACGACTAGAGTCAGAATTGCCATGATTAATGGGACCGTGACGGTCTGTAGTTACATAGTATTGGCGATATTTCACCAGTATCTTGTCCAACAGTTTCACCTCGTCACAAGTCTTTACAGAGTTCATAAGTGCCAACTCTCTCTATATCATGTTATGCAACAGAAAACAGAATGACAATGAAAACCCAACATATTTTGGCTGTGTCAGAGGTTGGACTTGTACAATTTGCGACTCCGTTTTGTAAGCATTCGATGCAGGGCATTGTTCTCTTATCGACCATTCGTCCCCTTTCTCTTTTAGTTAACTCTTTGGTTATTGCATGTTCTCGCTGCTGAATGAGACATTATCTCTATGTATGTAAACCACAATCAGAGGAAGTGCTATTCCCTTTTTTTAGATTATACAGTACACCTTCGCGCTGTTCACCCTGTCAAGGGAATATTCTTTAGGACGTACTATTCACTGTTAAGTTACCAATCACAAGTTTCTTTATCGTATTCCTGGAGCAGGGGTAGTGGGGTGCCAATATCTCCATAACGGTTGGTTTTAGGGCCTCAAAACATGGTTTCGGGCCCGTAGAGCTTACGGAGTTTTGTTTTTTGCGTCAAGCTGCTTAAAATGAGCTTTGTCTCGTCCCTGTACGATACATTCGATATTTCGCCTATTATTTTTAAATATCTTCCCCCCCCCGTGGCCCCTCTCTCTAATTGTTTAGAAAAATTAAAAGTAGCCTAAGTTACTCATACCATCACCTCTCTGCCAGTGAAAGTCCCGTCAAAATCGGTCCAGCCGTTTCGGAGATTAGTCGGAACAAACATTTATAAGTGCCGTATATACTTTAATATAAACTAAGTAAAATGCTGTTATAGGTCACTGCACAACTCAGTAGGTAGGCTGCACAGACTTTGGACCAAGCGCTGATTGGATGTTGGATGGGCGACGTCACAGCGCGGAAGATTTGAAAAGTGTGCGGTGTGATCTGGGTGACGTCACTTGGCGGGCGGTTTGAAAGGTGGGCGTGGCTTGGATTCGACACCAGCCTTAACCTCACGGGGCTGTTAAACTTACTTTTTTATTTTTAGAATTGGCTTTGCGTCGCACCGACGGCAATGAGATAGAAAAGGCCTAGAAGTGGGAAGGAAGCGGCCGTGGCCTTAATTAAAGTACAGCCCCAGCATTTGCCTGGTGTGAAAATGGGAAACTTCAGAAAACCATCTTCAGGGCTGCCGACAGTGGGGCTCGAACCCACTATCTCCTGGATGCAAGCTCACAGTTGCGCGTCCCTAACCGCACGGTCAACTCGTCAACTAACTAGATGCTTGTTATTATTATACCGGGGGTACACCTCCGGCCAGTTAAACTGCGCAGTACCGAGCAGGTGGCCGCGCGGCGTGTCCTAAGGGTGGCAGGGGCCGCGGATGGCGTTCGGAAGGCCCAGAAACGCAAGGTAATGGCATAATTTTCATAACATGTGATAGCTCCTGCGGATAGCTTGAGGGGAAGGTTTCAACCTCTGTTATTCCATGTAAATTTCTACGGCTGGTGGTTTGAATGTAGAATTTTTGACAAGTCTGAGGATTCTGCTCTATTCCCTACCGGGAAACATGCAATGTAAGGGAACAAAGAGTGATTACCCTCTGTTGATTCCCATTCAACTTGGCATGGCGTGACTAAAGTGTCTAAACCTCTAACATTCTTAACACGTATTTGGTACTTAATGTTTCTCATTTAGTCACCTCTGTATCATTGGGCCATAAGCCCACTTAGGGTTTTAAGTATTTTCTAGAAGGAGTGCGAGTGTTGCGCCCCCTTGCATTTTGTTTATGGCCGGTTACAAGTATCTTTTTCTTTATCATTTAAGGCCATTTAGTATGGGCGATTACGCCCCTGTAAATTGATTGTGGTTAGTAGAACGGTTTATGGTGTGAAGTTCCCTTGAGGAACAGAAAGTTATAAACTGTGGAGCAATAGATAAGCCCACCTCGGGGCTACGTTGTGTAAATACTGTAATTAAAGACAATCGATGTGTTGCAAGTGCGCAATTAGAAACTGATGCCTCTGCGAGGCTGGACTACGATGTAGTTGGAGCGCAGACTCCACTGTAGTGTAAAGGATAGGTGCAAATCGTGCTCGTGTAAGTCTTGTACCTATCAAGAGCAATAACGCTCTTTTATTTGTAAATCAACCAAACCGTTAACTAAGGTAAATTTTGTACCTGTTTTTCGGACTTTTATGTCCTTGTGATTGTTGGAGTTGACGAGATAATTATATGGTTGTTATTTATTCATATTTTCTATTTATCAATTTTAAATTAGAAAAAAGGGAAAATAATAAAATTTCAAAATCTGTTTTGTTAATTAATGATGTAGTTAATTCCTTGTCCACCCACTCACCCCTCACCCTTCTTACACCTCTGTGAGCCACGGAACTCCTGGAACTATTATTATTATTATTATTATTATTATTATTATTATTATTATTATTATTATTATTATTATTATTAGTTTCCTTCATGTTTGCTGTGTCCTACCAGGTTTTGAGTAACTAGATGCGTTTTGTTGTTAACTGTTTATTTCATGCTCTGTCATTAACGAACATTTGTTTTAAGTTGTTGTCGATTCATTAGGAGCTCTGCAGCATCGAGGTCGTCATTCTCGTATACTAGTATGTATCTAGAATTTTTATGATAACCTGTGTTGCTGTAGTAACTGTAGTAGTGCTTTAAAGTGTACTAGTGCTAGGGAGGGAGTGAAAACTGTATTTTAGCTTACAATTCATCAAAAATAATCCTATAACAGTCTGTACATATCAACTCATCCCTAACTGTGTCCTTCAAAATTTCGGCTAAAAATAACCTCCAGCGTTAAAAAAACAGTCTCGGATTATACTTCACATTACTTTCAGAGAAAAAATATATTGGGGTGAAAACATTCCTTAACACACAAAAGATGTAATTTGATTGAAGAAACGACTTAGTTATCCTGTAAATTTTAAGTAAATCTTCATGTATGGTGTTATATTTATAATGTTAAGCTACTAGTAAGTCATTGTACAACTCAGTCTAATCGTGGTGCTGAGGTATTGGGAACATTTAAGTTATCTGTGAATTTGTATGTAATATCCGTGTATTATGTTACGCTGCTTGTAAGGAAATATAGTAAGTTAAATCACGTACAACCTCCTGCAGGTGGGGGACCCAGATGAAGAATACACCCACGGTATCCCCTGCCTGTCGTAAGAGGCGAGTAAAAGGGCCGACCAAGGGATGACGGATTTTGAACCATGAGATTACACGTGATTAGTACCATCACGCGCGGAACACCGTGGATCGACTTCACTTGTGATTAGTACCCCTACATGAGGAACACCATCATATGACTGGGGTGGATCAGTATGGGTTTACAGTACCCGTGATTAGTACCATTATGTGAGTAACACCATGGGTTTACGTTACCTCTGATTATGTAAGGAACACCACGGTTCATGGGCTTTGCCTGTAATTGGTACCGCTGTATGAACAACACAATGGGTCTACGTTGCCTATGATTAGTACCACTATGTGAGGAACACGACGGATCTGGGCAGCGACTGTGATTAGTACCATTATGTGAGGGACACCAGGGTTTACGTTACCTGTGATTAGTACGATTATATGAGGGACACCACGGTTCATGGGCATTGCCTGTAATTGGTACCGCTGTATGAACAATACCATGGGTCTACGTTGCCTGTGGTTGTGCCACTATGTGAGAACACCATGGGTCTGCGTTCCTTGTGATAAGTACCGCAATATGAGGAGCACCATAGTTCTGCTTCACCAACTATTAGTACCATTTTTTCCGACTCCATGGCTGAATAAGTTGCGTGCTGGTCTTTGGTCAGAGGGGTCCCGGGTTCGATTCCCGGCAGGGTCGGGAATTTTAACCATAATTGGTTGATTTCGCTGGCACGGGGACTGGGTGTATGTGTCGTCTTCATCATCATTTCAGCCTCATCACGACGCGCAGGTCGCCTACGGGAGTCAAATCAAAAGAACTGCATCTGGTGAGCCGAACTTGTGCTCGGACACTCCCGGCACTTAAAGCCATACGCCATTTCATTTCAGTACCCTTATGAGGGGCCAGTGACCTAGATTTTGGATCCCTTTAGACAACAAGCATGATCGATTTAGGAAGCAGACCCTTGTTCAGTTTATACCATTGTTTTAAGTTATTTTATGGGAAGGTGGAGCATTGCGGGTCGGATCCATATTCATTGTTCATCGTTGTCTTTTTGTACTCTAGTCATTGTCTGGATTTTGGAATTATTTTAACTTTCATTGTTGTCGGTTGGATCCGTTGATTATTTTAAATACGCATTCATTAACTCATTCTTCATATTCATGTTTTGAATTCTGGTCAGTGGATGAATTTTGGAATTTTAATTGTCATATTTCGTCTCATTTCGTACCCTTAGGGGCCGATGACCTAGATGTTAGGCCCCTTTAAACAACAAGCATCATCATCGTCGTTGTCCGGCTCCATGGCTAAATGGTTAGCGTGCTGGCCTTTGGTCACAGGTGTCCCGGGTTCGATTCCCGACAGCCATACGCCATTTCATTTTTTATCATCGTCGTTCAATCATGTACACTCAGCAACACAAGAAATGACCGGCAAAGAAATATTTAATATTATGCATTCTCGAAATGCGAGGTTGTTCATAAACTGTGGACAGCCGGTGGCCGAAGAGATGATACTTAGAATACTACCACATGCACTGTTGTATACAAGGAACTTGGTATACAAGGCACAACATAAAAGTTTATTGCTTCAATACATTTATACAATATATACATGAAATAGAATGAAACTTTTCTTGAAGCTTGTCGAGTTGCACACGTTTAATGTTAATATAAGGTAGTAGGCTGAGGGCCTGAATAATATTTACATAGGTATAGATTGAGAGTCTATATACATTCAGTCTTGTCTTGATGAGACAGTCTGTTCAAATGAGAGAATGTTCTTGATAGTCGAAAACTATCGGTCATGTATAATAACAAGTGGAACTTGTAGAGAGAGTTCGTATTAGCAGAATGCTAACAGGAGGCGTATAACTTGCAAGGAACTTGCGTCTAGTGTTCACACATATAACAGAATGCTATGATTGGAGTCGGAGCACTGTAGGGGACTTGAGTGAGTAGCAGAATGCTTGGATGGGTGCTCGACGTGGCTACGGGATGCAGGATGAATGAGGCAATGTCCAGAGGTGAAACCTCACGGCCAGGAATCAGTCAACCTATTCAGAACACATTTTTAAGAGGGTACCTCCGTGTCTGACTTGCGGTGTAGTCTGGTCGTTGGACACTGTAGGAGTCCTGGAGAGGCTTTTTTTTATCGGGGGGAGGGGCGAAGCCCGCTCCCCCCGCGTGACCATCGACTCAATCTACATGGCCTCCGACATGCTATTATTTCTAAGAAGAAGAAGAAAGAGATAGCAGGGAGGAGTGGGAAGTGATAGAAGGAGTATCTGCCGGTTTCCGAGTCAGACTCGCTACCACGGCAAGAGTTTGTGTTAGGTATATGGTGTTGAAGTATGGTATTGAAGGGTCAGGGAAAAAACACATAGGCAGAAAGAAGAAAAGAGCCTACGTGTAAAACCTGACATCTTTTGATAGCACATGCAAGGATGTGGGCTGGAAAAAGACCAGAGGTTGTGTTAGTTAGGAACAGGTAACATGCACAAAACATAACCCATTCCTCGCCATTCCATCGCCCGGGAATCAGTCCGTCTGGGCACTGCTATGACTA